>NW_010161983.1:3515-18147 GCF_000695765.1 Mesitornis unicolor | reverse complement strand
AGATCTCTATCCCTCCTTCCTTGACTTTCACAGGGAGTAGATGTTTATAGTTGATGTGTGTATAATTGTTCCATGAGTCTGGATGGGTATCAGTAAGTATATAGAAAGTTGGCAACTTGTATGTACACTATATTTTTGAGAGTATTTTTTGTGCAGTGAGTAGTTCAGAGGTATATTTTTTCATATAAGAAAGCAAGTTTAAGAAGTTCCTTGCCTGCTTTGTCTCTCTAAGATATTTCCACCCTCATGTCAGTTCTTACTACCCTTCTCTGTTGCACTGAAAAAAAATCTGGAGCCCACAGAGTAATATGGGCCACAGGAAGCATTCATGTAATTAAAAAGCACTGTTTTTATACTTTTGTTTTTCTTTTCAACTTCACTCATTTCAGTTTCATTTGCTAGATCTGTTTTAGAATGTTTAAAAATATTATTAAAAATAAAAATAATATGAACATATAAAAATAATACTAAGGACCTGACATACTAGTTTTAAACTATGAATACATGTATATTGTTCACCACGTTAAATTGAATCAAGATTAATTTTTCTGGCTTGCTTGAGTTTTAGGGATAAAACAAATGTATGGAAATCTTTACATACATTTTGTATATAAGCAAGCTTACTTATTTGTTTCTTCCTTGGTTAAGGAACAGAAATTCCTTATTATTTAACCTTATATAGTAATATAGACGCATTGTTTAGCAACTGGGTTCCACCTTGGCAATTAATGATTGAGTTCTTTCAAGGAAAATGTTTATTGCAGGACATTTTCTGATGTGCTTATTAAGGATTTTTACTGACTTCAGAATTTACTCCTGTGTTAGATCACAGGATGACTTTGGCCTGAAACTGCACAGTACAACCTGTGAAAACAGACTTTTTTAAGGGCACACTTTTTAACTGCAGGGATGCTGTTCCATGCAAAACACTGGAAAGAGCTGATGCATTTGTCACCTTGTTTTTCTGTGCAACTTATGGATTCATATGGTCATAAAAATCCTGAAAAAAACCAGAAACTTCATAACTATGAATGCAAGGTAGGTTTACATGTGTGCTTCCCCCTGCCCATTTCTCCAAAAGAAAAGGGCAATGGAGGAGAGAATGGAATGGAAAGAAGTTCCTTTCCTGCGTTTTGGAAACGATAGAATCATGGACTCACAAAATGATACCAATGGCCTAAAGCAGTTCTACAGATAACATTTTATTTGAGTTCTTTTTCAACCTGAAACAGGAGATAAGCCTCATTTTATCATTACTGTCACCCACTGGCTGTTTCCTGTGCCCATAGACTTTTGAAGTGAAAAGTGAGCTATTCAGATGCAGAAGAGTATCACTGAAGAAACCAAGAGACCTGCTATGGGGATGATACAGATATAAAATCCTGTCAAATCATAAACAGCTAGATAATTTCTCATGTTTTAAGAAGGCAGAAGCAGATATACTCAAATTAGAGGATGGCAGTAAGAGAAGAAATAAGACAGGTGTTTTTCCTTTTCTTCTGTTTCTCCCTCCATCCTTAAACTTAATGGCCTTGTTCACATTGACCAGGTAACATAAAACCTGGCAAAGGCAGCACCTTTGCACAGGACCCCAGTGATGCAGGTGAAGCCAATGCTGTAACACAGTTTATCAAATCTCAAAGGTGATAATTGGGGGATGATTTATTAAGTCTGTTCCCTGCTACCCCAGGGTTAGTTCCAACAACATTTCTGTGTGCATAATGGATTAATACAGTTCACTGAAGTTTATTCATGAAAGAGAAAGTGGTCTCAGCATTTTCTCCCAGTAAAGTGTGTGAGAAACTCTGTATAACAGAATATAGATTTTATTTGGCAGGAAGAGGACCCAAGAGGACTAATTCACTAACTTTTACAGCAAACCTTTGCTTTAATACAAGTGACAGAAATGAGATATGTAATGCAGCTCTTGCTTTATGTTGGAAAATGGCAAAAATATTTAACAATGTAAAAGAGACCAATTTTAATCACAACTGTCCCTGACCAGCACATATGATAAGTATTGAATTTAAAAGTTTTATAAATGTACAATTCATTTTCAGAGCAGGAAAGGTGGAAAAAACAAACAAACAAACAAACTTTAATATATTTTCTAGGCATCTGCTGACACAACAGCATTTTGCAGTAAATGTTTATAGGTTTCTGTGTTTTTCTTCCTTTGTTGTAAAAGGTGTCAAACAAAAAGTAAAAATCATAAACCTGAATGTTTATCCCCAAAATGGAGGACCTTGAGATAGTGCAACTGGTGATTGAAAAGATCCATGTAAATCATTTAAAGTTAAAGGAGTTTTCTAAGAGTAGAAGAACAGAATAACAAAAATAAAATTAAAAATCTGCCTCAGTTTGTGGAGTTACATTTAAAGCATGTAAGCATTTCAGGGTCTGCTACACTGTTAGAGGACTAACACTGGATTATTATATAAAATGAGCTGGTGAGAAACATCAGACAAGAACAAGTGGGAAAAACAATAAAAGCATTAAAAAAATAAATCATCTTTTTATCTCATTTCTTTGTTTCTAGTGCTTAATGAAAGAAAGAATTTTTTTCCTTCAGATTTGCAAACCAAAGGGATTTCAATAAATTCTGGAGAATTATCTTTTCAGCTGTGTGGTGTGAATAAATCTGAAGGTTAGGCTTACCTACCAGTACCTGTGAGTTCTGATCTGTATTTCTAATTCTGGTTTTCATTGATTGGTAATCATGACACAATCAAAATAATGAGAAGGACTTTTTCCATAACTAGCAATTTCTTAAGTGTTGCATTGCTTTACAAAGTATTTTAAGGTCATAAAGGAATGGAGAAAAAATGAAACTTTGGATTCTGTCTCATTTTCTAATTTTTCAGAACTCTCTATGTTTAACTTTATGGGTGTTTGGAGAGATGATACATCTGATTTTCAGCCCTCCTTGTTCATCAAGTAGGAGCAGCATTGTTATTGTTTCCAGAGTCTTCCTCTACGTGCTCACATACAATTAAAAAGCAATTCTTTTTTTCATGCTCTTTGACATGTAGCACTCTTTATACGACAGCCATGTCATCTAACTCTGATGTGCAAAGAACAGTATGACCAAATCACAGAACAGAGCATGTCTTCAGCTAGTGTGCTTCAAATTTGTCTTGAGAAGGAGACACCTGACACCAAAGTAAGGTCATTAATTGCAGAAAGCAAGACGTTTCTACATGTTAGTAGTATTATTTATTTTAAATTGTGTATTGCTTATAATATTATTATTCCCATTGATCATCATATTATTAACTACTGACTATGTGTTCTGCACTACTGTTAGGGACCAATCAAGAATACATAACACAACACATAGCTTAACTCAGCCAGACACAAAGCAGACAATTTTTCAAAAGGATGTAAAATGAACAATAATTCTGGAATCCCAGAGACGGAAACCACCCAGTGACATCACAGCTTCTGAGTTTAATCCAGCTCAAAATTTTCATTTTTGCCAGTAAGAATGTCACCCATTTATTACCCAAAGAACAGAAAAGGTTGTGGAGAAGGGGAGTTGGAAATGAGCTCTTGCCCTTCTTGCAAGTAAGAATGGGTGAACATGGGAGGTGATGAGTGTGAACAGTACAGAGAGCTGCTGCAAAGACATTACTCTGTCATCTTGCATGGCTTAGACCAGAGTTCAGTACGCAGCCAGAATGCTGTGCTGGGGAAACTGCTGGGACATCTGATCAAAGTCGAGAGATATTGCTTTAGTCCTTTAACTTATTTTCTTAGAATCATAGAATGGTTTGGGTTGGAAGAGACCTTAAAGATCATCTACTCCAACACCACTGACGTGGGCAGGGACACTTCCACCAGCCCAGGCTGCTCAAAGCCCCATCCAACCTGGCCTTGAACACTGCCAGGGAGGGGGCATCCACATATTCCCTGGGCAACCTGTGCCAGTGTCTCACGACCCTCACAGTGAAGAAATTCTTCCTAATATCTACTCTAAATCTACTCTCTTCCAGTTTTAAACTGTTACCTCTCGTTCTATCACTACCTGCCCTTGTAAAAAGTCCTTCCTCAGCTTTCCCCTTCAGGAACTGGAAGACTGCAATAAGGTCCCCCCCTGTCTCCAGGCTGGACAACCCCAACTGTCTGAGTCAGTCCTTGCAGGGCACCGTGTAGGTGTTCCAGCCCCTGATCATCTTTGTGGACCTCCTCTGGACCTGCTCCAACAGCTCCATGTCCTTCTTAAGTTGGAGGCCCCAGAACTGGATGCAGTACTCCAGGTGGGGTCTCACAAGTCTCTGTTTTGTCTCATTCTCTTTTATTCCATTTTAATTATTCTGCCCTTCACCTCTAGTAGATTTGAAAGGACTCTGAGCAAGTAAGGGGACCACCAAGAAGGCAGAGAGTTATCTTGATTTTCTCAGAGTTGCATATAGCAAGCTAAATTCCAGAAGTCCTGCATCCATCGTTGAGACCAGCTGGCTTTGTGGCACTCAGTCACACAGACTGTCAAATGCATAGATGGTCCATAGCATCCCTTAGTGATTTTTTTAGTGCGATGTGACAATTTATCTCTGGACAAGGAGTTTGGAAACCTTTAGGAGAAATCTAGAAATAGAAGTGGATTTTTTGGGAAAAAAGGAAAGATTTTTTTAAACGAGGCTTTGCTTCTGTTTTGCTAGAAACAAAGATTGCAGAAGAAATGTCATAGCCTGCAGTGAGAAGAGTGATTTCTTGTTTTACAAGGCAGTGTGTCTGGGCCATCTCAGCCAATTCAAGGGATGTTTGGAATTGCTACAGTTTGGTATGCTAAATAGGAGAAAAACTAAATAACATTCAGTTTCAGACACCTATTTATAGTGTACCATTGAACAATATTTTTTTCCATGTGTTGAGATCTATTTGACATATGGAGATTTGTTATGTATATATACATTAGTTATTCATCACTGCAAAAGATAGTTGAATAAATATGAATAAAAGAAATATACAAACCAATTTCCTCTTTAAATGAGATTTTGCATCTTCAATACATCTTTTTGGTATCTTTTGGATTAATAACCCAGTGGTAAGACCAGTAAATCTACAGCTTTGTAGATTGGATATTGTTTTTTGTTCTTTTCCATGTTAGAAAGGAGCACAATGGAGGGAACAATTTTTGTTTCAGTCATGAGAAAATAGAAGAAGTTTGATGGTTATGAGTATTAGTATTTCTTGTTTGAGTATTACATATTATCCTGTCAATCTTACTGAAATGAAAAAGGTATGGAATGGGTGTTAGAAATTAAAGCCATTTCCTATAATTATTAAATGTGCCACTCTATTCTGAAAAGGATGTAGCATTAAATGGGCTTTGTTTGAAATTAATAAAACCTTCCTACCTGAAATACCTTCTAAATTTAATGGCTCTGGTCTGCAGTCAAGATCAGCTGTCATTCAAATTCAGTCTATGGATGGATATGGCTTTTTTTTGAGGAGTTTTTTGGGTTTTGTGTTTTGTTTTTGTACACAAAGCCAGATAAAGTTTCACAGAAATAAAATGTAATTATATGAGATGAAAGATAGAATAAAACTGTTGGAAAGAATAAAGGTATATCATTCAATATCTCATATGTTCTCTGTCATGGAAGTGTTTTCTGGATTGGAAAGAAGAATGATGATTTACTAGGAGTTATATTCTTCATTTGCTAAAACAGTGTTGTTCTGTTACTGTGCATCTCATGTGTCTGCAGCTCAGCAAAAGGAGGAAACAAAAAGGAACAAAATTCTCAGTGGTAGAATCTCTTCTATGTTGCTTTAATAGGATGTTGCATAAAAGTTTGCATTGCAAAAAAGAGTGCACTTTCCAAAGAGCAAGCATCTAAAAATGTGAAGAAGTTGTTGTAAATCATCAGATTTTCATTGAAGTTGAATTTTCACAGGAGGAAAAATGCTAAATAATGCAAGCAAAGTGAGTTTTGCTGATTTACATCCTCTGAGAATCACAGAGAAACAAATTATGGCAATGGTTTAGCTACACATACCATAGGGAATTTTTCTTCTCTCTGTGATTTTTCCCATCCCAGTGAAACTGAGCAAATATATGCCAATTTTCTTCACTTCTCTGACTGAAAGTAAATGTGAGCGATAAGATCAAACAAAAACAATATAGATTTGAGTCACCTTTTCCTGCAGAAGGAGAAAAACCCCTCTTTTTCTACCTATTGCTCTCTAATCAGCTAGACTCTCCTGGGGTAGGGTGCACGAACGAGCCATCTCATGCCCATAGAAATGGAATGCATACAACTGAAGCACATTTTCAGTTAAAAGAGCAAGTGTGAGCTTTACCACCAATAGCAATCACATGCTATTCCTTTGCAGTTCTCCTAAATTTCAGAGTTCATATCCTTTTTCCCACCTCTGTGCTCTCCAAAATTATTTTCAGGCAACAAATTGTTGTCTCTGGTCAGTACGTTGCTCAGGGACAACTGGGGTCAGAGCATCTACATTGGTACAACTGCCTACAGTCTACAAGTTCTGGCTCACAGGACGCAGGAGTAACCAGTCCCCCTCTTGCCATATTCACAGCATGGCTTGAATATTTATATTAAAGTTCCATTTATAAAGTTAATTAAAGTTCTAACTCTAGCACAGAAAAGAGCTGCCTGGAAAAATTCCATGCAGATAGTCTTCACTGATTAAGTCCTGTTATATTATAATACAATTTTTTTATTTCTTGGAAAGAAATTCATAATTTTGAAACATTTTTGTTTTAAAATCAATATTAAAAATGAAGAAATATTAAAACTATAAAATATCCAAATGAAATTATTAAACTAATCTAATAAAGATGAACTTTTACTCTAATTTCAGCTGGAAGTGTTTTGTCTTCCTAACATTTTTCTAGTCAACAGAAATCTATTCTTTGGTTATGTTTAGTTGTCTCTCACCAAGCTATCAAAATTTAACTCATAACTTTAACTTGACTTTCTAAACATATAGGAAATGTAGTATACCCTGGCTATACTGGTCCTGTCTGTAGGATTCCCTGTCTTGGAAGTTTATCCTCGTACTGGTCATTTCTTCATAGTCTCCACAGTTTTCCAGTCACCTTCTCACTGGCTCTTGCTATCTTTCTACTCCTGCTCTTCTGCGCTTTTTCCTGATTGTCTTTTTAACACCATCATTCCTTCTGTGCTTCATTTTGTGAATGTCTTTCCCAAACAAGTGTAGAATTAATGCAGTATTTCCAAAACATTTTTCCATACATTTGCCACGCAATATTCCTTATTTTCCATTAATCTTTTGCCTGCTCTTCTGTTTAGACTGTAAGCAATTTAGGGCATGACTGCAAATCATTCTGTCCTCCCAGTGCCCAAGAAGTAGAGGCATATATATGGTTAGTTTCTTCAGAAATTACTCTGTAGTAAACTTAATAATAAATAATAGTAATGCTCTATACCATTTTATCATTGTCTAAAGAAGGTTTATTAGCAGCAATTTTATGTGGATTTTTAAAAAATGAAGTTTCTATATATGAGAAATCCTTTCTTCTTTTTGGAATTATAATTCCTATTTTGAAAATAAGGATAACTTTTTTGGTAAGGGAAGTGTTTTGGAAAGACATACATTAATGGTAAGCAGTTTTTATACTTATACTTAAGGACATTCATGCCTCTCGTCTACCTGTGCTTAAGCTCCTCTGTGGAGGAGCTCAGTTTTCAGTCCTACAGATGTGACAACTTAAACATTTCAGAAGGAAAAGAGATCAGAAGGAAAATAGGAGGTAAACCAAGCCATGAGGAGTTACTTCATTTTACTGGTTAAAAATTCCATCTCTTTGTAGATTGTTTGTGTGTTTGTATGTGAAAATCAAGATAAATCCTAGCCAAAAAGTTCAACCATGGGATTGAAATTCCAAAAGCTTGACAAGTGTTTGGATCTCTTATTACGGTTTGAGGTTATTTCTAGAAGAAATTAAATACGCTTTTAAAAAAATCCCACACCCCAAGTCTTTAACATGACAGCTTGGCTTTGTGGCAATCAGCACATGATGTAAATAATTTTCTGGGGGACTTTCTCAAATCATCATCAGAAGATCATTGCAAAAGAGCAATCTAGAGAAAACTTATTTCCCTTTGGACAACAATCTTGGTCTTTCATTCTTCTTTGATCACAGTCTATTTTACATGTACATCTTATATATAAAAATGTAAGGATATAAATCTGCATCGGCAAGAGAAGTATTTCCATCAGTCATAATTACCTCACTAGTTTAAGGCATGGAATGTCAAACTGAGGATTACAACTGCTATGGAGGTACTACCACAATAAAAAATATTTATTTTACTTAGATAAATTATGCAGTTTCATTAGATGAGTTGGTCTTACCCAAAGAGAATTAATATATGGTGGTAAAAGAGAAAATATCTAGTCTGATCTGTCTTTTGTAAGAAACCTGCATTTCCTAACAAAGGATGTGCAATAGATCTAATAGAGGCTTCAGTAATGTATATCATAAACTGTCATATGTCTAATTAATGTAGAAAAGGAAAAAATTAGGACTGGGAAAAAAATTTTAAAGGTAAGCGAAGTGCTTGATAAACAGAATATGGTCCAGAAAACAGGAAAGAGTTTCAAGAACTGATAAGAATAAGAATCTTACAAAAGCTTTGTTAGTGATCTCAGCATGAGTGGTTGAATGTGAATACACAGAATTTACTGATGATTCAAGGCTGGAGAGCACTGCAGAAACAAAATCTATGTATCATGGAAGAATTATTAGATTAAAGGATGAAATGAATCAAAATGGAAAGAAATTTAAGATTTCAATTAGTCAGAGATAAGTAATCTAAATTTCTCAAATGAGCTAGATGCTTTTTTGCTCAGAAATGACACGGGAAGAAAACCTTAGTCCATCATAGGATGTCTGAAAGAAGTCACTATAAGGTCCATTAAGGAAAAGGCAAATGTGAAACTAAAGTACATTAAACAACACGTTTTCAGTAGGAAACAGAAAGTAAATTCAGTGAAAATAGAATAGTTTAAGAAAATTAATGGATTATTTTACCACAGGAGATTAAAATGCTTGCCTTATTCCATCAGGCTAAGTAAAGTCTGAGTAGGGAATATGGTTTCTTTATTTAAGGGCATCGTGACTGAAAATATTTATCTCAGCTGAAGAGTGAGGCTGGCTAAGGAAAAGAAAGCATAAATTTCCTGTAAACTTGGGTGAGTTCACTTCTTTTTTATTTTTTTTTAATTTAGTACACTTAGGTTTCTATTCTGGTTTGGTACTACATACAGAAAGGACACTACTAACTGCAAGTTTTAAGACTAACACTGCAGCAAGGATAAATTCTGTTTCTGTCTCTGAGCTGAATATTCATCAGGTTTTAAGACTCTCTTTATTTCCCACCATCTAGATGCCGCTTAATTAAAACATCTAATTTAAAGAGACTCCTAGTTTGCTAATATTTTATGTTTATTAATATTGAATTCTAAATTTGAGGAAAAAACGTAAAAGCTTAGAAAAATCTGAGTTGCCATGATTTCACAAGGGACTAACCAGTTAAGGTGGTCCAGCTGTAAAACACTGGACGTATTAAAAATCCTACATTTAAGAAACACTAAGTATGCTATTCTGTGACTTTCACATGTATCCTGGGCTAACTTTCAAAATTAGCATCTTTTTTTAAAAAATATCTTCAACCATTATTCTTAAGAGGTTGTTATAATTTCTATATGTTAAAATAGTTTTTGAGGTATAGAGATTTCCCTCCAAGTTGCTCCATTCCTTCCCCTCCTAATATTTCCAAAACCCAGTGAAGACATTCCTCTATTTCTTTTCCTTAGTGAAACATTAGGATTAGCTCCTAAAAAACCCTATCAGAACTTTTTTTCTGCATTCTAATGAATCCTCAGACTTATTTTGAAATGTGAATTAAACAGACATGGATAATATAATTACTCATGCTGTTTTCCAAATGGTTCAGTTGCAGGTAGAATTCTCATGGGAGACAACATTTGCATTCATTGATAAGACTGATAAATATTTTCACATTTTGGTTGAATAACAATAATTTCTGTGTTTGATGGTGACACTTGAAAGAAGACAAAAATTCCAATAGCATTTTTGCCTTGTCCTTTATATCTTTGATCTTAAAGAATAAACGTCCCTTAAAATGTGGTTGAATGAAGAGTCATTAACGGAAGTTATGAGAGCTAATCAGACTGTCAGTCTGCATTTTTTGGTGTCCGGAAAATGAAAAGCAAGCAAGACACTAGAACAAGTGAGACATGCTTTTTACTGTGATAAAGATGCAATCCAATACAAATCTACTGAATGTCATCTTCTCCTGGAGGGAGAATGACATCTCTATTCTCCACACTTTTAATCCTGAGGCACCTCACAGCAGCAACTGTCAAACTAGTGCTAATTCAAAAAAAGCCCTGGAGGTGAAAACGTTTGACAGCCTCTCTCAGTTATCCAAATGAAAAATCAGGTTATTTTCCTTCACCACCCTTTTTGTCCATTTCTGTACACACTTCCCTCAGTTTGACGTTCCTTTCCTTTGTCATTGGCCCCTCAAAATTCTGCAGTCCTAAGATTTCTCTTCCTCTGCTATTAATGATTCAAATATAATTATTTGCAGTGCAACATCAATAAAAGGTGTGAATTGCCTTGTACAATAGGTGGAGGTACTTTGTTTTTAAACTGTAGACCTGATCTGAAAAGAAGAAAAGAGCCTCAATCTTACTTTTGTTTTACAGGAGGTCACCCTGCTTTCTGAATACTTTAATTTGCATAATTAACGTTACAGTGAAAGTTAAGTAAAGATTAAGTAGAAAGAGTTATTAGTGCCAGAGAATCTTGGAAATAATATTAAAGATTTTTTTCTGGTATTAGGTTTTAATATATTCTGTATTGGCTCTCTATTAACTGTTATAAAGGCATGAAATCTGGACTAGCTCTTTAAATATAAACCATTTATGATCATTTTGCATCTCTGTTGCTGTGAATATCATTAAATTTATAGTATGCTGAATATGCAGAGATTAAATATGCAGAATGATTGCTTAATCATTCCACAGTATTTAAAGTCATTAGGTCAGAAGGTCACTTCTTTGGTAAATTACAAAACATTGAGTCACACTGAAAGACTCAGAGACTCTCATTACAGAGAAGTCTGTCAATGTCAGGAAACATGGGATGACATGGAGAGCCCCAAGAAATTTTAACTGAATTAATGTGGCTGTGACATGTGGTGCACAGCAGTGCAGACATACCAAGCTGGGTCCCAAAACCAGTGTACAAGAGTTGAACTGCAAGCGAACTCAAAGTGAAAAGTCATTCAGAAAAAATTTAGCTTATGGCTGGAGTACTACTTCTGGAGATGGCTCAGGCATCCCATCAGTACGGCACATGTGGAGCCTGGAGTTCTTGTTTTCATGAACTAGGTGTGAATAGGTACATAGCAAGAGAGGCTAAAGTGCCATTTAACATTAAGGCCCCTGTCATGGCTGGGATCTGATCGGAATGGGTCATGTGTCATATCCTAAGGTTCCACAATGTAAAAAATAAATTATTTTACATAATTTCATCTATCAGTAAACATAATTGCTTTCAGAAGCCCGTAAGCAATGTAAGACCTGGAAAATATGTGAATTTCTATATTTCTCTTGCATCTTAACCAGCAATCAAGATTCAGTGGGCCAAATTTTGACCTAATTGCCCAGTTGGCGGACAAACTCTGAAAGCTACAAAAAATACAGTTGTGTTTGGGCATATTCCCTCATGACTTAAGGAAGAATTTCATGTCTAAAAAGTCCTTTCTTGGGGATGAAGCAAACTGCACATTTTTGAACAAAAACTCTTGATTTCTTGTTCTTTTGTGAATATTTTGTACTCGTGGCCTGATTAGATTGACTATGGAGGAATTAACTTTAAATTATGAACACAACACCCTACATCACTGTTTTCAGAAGATTCCTTAAAGATCTTTCACCAAAGATCACTGACATCAATGGGAGTGAGATTTTCCATTAAACTCAGTGAGTTCTGAATCATATTCCATGTGTACAAGTGGTTTCCATGTTATTTTTTAAATTGTCGAAACTTGTTTGTAAGGTTGACATTAAGCTGTGAAGAGCAGTACTAAATTAATCATCTTACAGCCAATAGATTATCTCCAAAAGGAAGTCATGGCTCTGATTCATTCATGAAACAAGGTTCACACAATCTGTTATGTATTACAGTTTGCCTGGCTGGATTTTCTTTTTTTTGTCTCATGGCCAAGACATTTCAGTGTTCCTGTTCCTTTGAGACCCTCTGGTTAAGATGTGAGCAGTTTCCAACGCAGAAGATTATTACTGTAATTAATTAATTGCCAACCAACTTTTTGTTTATAAGCCCATCACTAAAATTCTAAGTTTTTCTCTGAAGTCTTTCATTAAAGTTTTATTTTCTACAGTATTTTTTAATTGTTCATGAAAAAATAAAATATCAGGGTTAATTTTGCTTCTTGCAGGTTGCTTCTCTGGACCTATGACAGGAAATAAATAGGAATAAGAAAATCAGGATAGGAGTTTTCTGTAGCCATGTCACTCCAGACTATCTTCACACAAAGGAAATTATCTATTTTCTTTATCAGCAGTGAAATTCTTGGTTTCATATCCTTACAGTAGTGCATGAGGCAATGCCCCCACTGGGCAGACTAGTTCTCCTTTGCTGACATGGTTATTTACCTTCCACTTGTTGTTTTCAAGAGAAAGATGAATTAATCTTTTCATCCTTTAAAACAGGCTGTTGGGAAGATCATTCTACACTGAGGATTTTTGCCTTTGTGAAACAAACATTTTTAAGAAGTTCTACAAAAATCTGCCTTCTTGAGTGTGAGTCTGTATGTACAATGCGTTCATGGCATGTATGAGCAGTGTACAAACATTTACGTGGAGCTTAACTTTCTTTTTAACTGCCAGAACTGTAATGGTCTTTGATTCGGTGCCTTTCTTGAATTTCAAGAAGTGGTAGAGTCCCCGAGGAGGCAGTTCAGGCTGAGCCCTTGCTCAGAGGAGCAGTATTTTTACACATCATCCTATACCAGCAATCTTAATCCCCTCCTCTTGATGTCAGGGTGATTACTAGTTCTGTGTAAATGAAAATCCATAAGAATTTATCAGTTGCCAGGAAATGTATATTTTGGCTTCAGATAGCTAAGCACAGAATCTTGATTTTTTCCAGAATAACATGATTTGAAGAACAACCAGGATAAATAGTGTTGATTTTCTCATTTTATTTTATAAATACCTCAGAAATGTCACATTCCTGATCTGCATGTACTATCAGTTTTAAAATTCAAATGTTAGAACTCATAGAAGAATAAAGAAATATCTAATTCTACTCAATACACAAATCTAACTTCACCCCAGCTGCCAAAGGACTATTTAATTTAAATTTTTCTGCATAATTCTGTTATTTCATTCTCTGGGCAAGTTTGCACAGAGAAAGTAGAAGCAAAGCTGTCAAGCTCCTTCTTCAGCCCTGGCACCCAAACTGGGACTGGTCCCCAAATAATGTCATGGCACTTACAGCTGTGTCCAGGATTACTTTGACTATAGAAGTGAGGTTACCCACCAGAAGTTCAACTGCAACTTGAGAGTAAAAGGACATCTTAAATTTTCCTCCTTGGAGGTGTCACATGGATAAATTGACAGATAAGCTGAATTTGTGATTAGAAGTAGTTATTCAATCATTGAAGAGTTTTCTGCTGCTTAGAAGTCACTAATAACCTTGCATCACACATTACTGTTCCTTACGCATTTCTATAGTTGTATTCTTCACAATTACTGGCTGAATAGCACTTCATATCTTGCTTTTGGTTATTGTGATGACAGTGCAAAATGATTTATTTTGTCTGAAACCTTCTTCTCCACTCTTTTTAACTACAACTTCCAGTTAGCCGTTCCTATAATTATGGGGTGTAATGTGTTTAAATAAATATAATCCATTTTATTTAAGTTTAATCTCAAACTACTTTGTCAAGCACCCTCCATTCTAAAGCTTATTTGCTGATCAACTGTGTAAAATAAGTACTGATTTAGTAGTGTGTTTTACTTTTCTTTCAGATGGCTCAGATATTCACTGCCAGTGAAGCTGCTTAAAACTATAGAATCCTTATGGGGTTTATTCATCACTGAAGTCTTTTTTTTCTGAAGTAAATTAATGATTTGCTATTCCTGGAGACTTTACTGTGCTTATCACTGTATTAACTTGCATCAAAAAATCACACTAAGCCATTTTTCAAACCTTGACAAAAATAGCCTAGAGACATTCTGGTGAATGAAGGTCTTGAGAGGAAAAAAGCAGGCATATTTTGAATAATGGAAATGTACTCAGTTAACATCAGGTATAGCTGTCAGAGGTTATTGCTAGCATTCAGAAACAGCCCTCCTTTCTACGGACAATATGTCAGAACATAGTGAGAGATGATGTTGGAAGGATTTGCAGAAAGAAAAGCTTGTTTAGCCTTTAAGATTCTGTCTTGGCTGTGGAAATTGCCCGGGTGCCAATTCACATTGCCATTGTGTAGCTGACACTTGGAAATCAATCTAAGAGAAATCCAGCAAATGCTTGCAACAGGTGAGACAGTAACATCTCAGAGATAGATCTCTG
>NW_010161983.1:0-3484 GCF_000695765.1 Mesitornis unicolor | reverse complement strand
AAAGAGTGTAGATGAAATAAAGGTTTTTTAAATGAACAGGTATTTAGTTAATGAAAATGGAACCTGGAAAAAAGCAAAACCAACATTGACCAATTATCTGGCCAAAAAAGAAAGAAAAATGTTGTGGGTTTTTTTTTTTCCACAGAAGAGGAGCATTGTCTTCTTTTCTCTTCCAAGATGTAGTAGATAAATGCCACACTGAAACAGATCTCTAAGAAGTGAATAACCTTGGAGGTGTTTTTCCAATGGAAACCAGCAATGTGGTGGATATTAGCAAGAGGATCAAAGAACTGAACTCAGAAGAGCATATGGTTTGAAGACCATATCTTTAATTTAAAGATTCCCAGAAAAAGAATTTGATCAACTGATCTTTGATTTCGTATAGTCCCCATCTGTCAACACCCTCCCTCTTGCTTGGTCAGTAAAATAAATTTCCATTTTACACAACAGATTAAATGGATAGGTTGACTTTATCCACCACAGAAACCTTCACCTGGGGACTGAAGATGCTATTATTTGTTCTGTGGGACAGTGCAAAGACTTCTGGCAAATGGACATGAACAAACACAGCAAAACAGCAATATCTTGCCACGAGTTTAAAATCTGAATTAAATAAATGGGCAACTACAAAAAAGTTACCACAAGAACACTGAGACTCATGGGATTTGGAAGGAAACTGAAGCTGGTTAAAGATTTCTGTGATTTTCGGGTAACTCTTTCCTCTCAACAATCTTCTGCCACCCCTCTTGCATTTCATCTAACAGGCCCACATATACCAAAAGCTCCCTGTAACAAAAGCTCTCGCTACATGTGTATTTGGTGAGTAGTACAACTCCCGGTGTCTGTGGGCTGTACAGTAAAGGAAAGATTAGTTACTGAGCTTCAGAGAGTGCAATAAGCAGCAGCTTATACAGACTAGCAATGGCATGCAAATTCCAAGAGATGTGGACAGTTATAAAGTTGTAAGATTGGCATAAACAGGAAAAAAGGTGTTAGATGTTCTTGTAACTGTACTATAGGAATGGTGCATAATTTTCTGCTTAGTTATTCCAAAAGATTCAGACAAAGTAAGATTAATTTCCTATTTGACAATATACTTGAATCATATGCTGGGAAGAAGAGTTGAGGCTAAGGAATTTGTCAAATTTGGAAATGACCGTGTTCTGTGTGAGAATGACTAGAACATTTAGTACTATCCCTGATTCTTATGTTTTCTTATGATGATGTTTTCTTTCTGTTGGCTATTGCAGTCAGTGAACTGAGGATATTATCAAAATCCATTGAAACAAAAATAAATTATTCAAATCTCTATGAATAAATACTGTAATTTGTATTTATTTTAGTATATGACCTGATTGGTTTGTTCTTTTTTTTAATTGAGACTTACAATAAATTTTCAGGTGGTTCTGGTTTCAGCATTGCACCTTGGATTTACTGCAAGAATGATTGGGGAGACTAAATGTATTCTGTCCCTCAAATCAAGTTAAATATATTCAGAAATTAAGACTGAAAAAATAATAATCATGTGTTCCAAAATTCTAACTGGAACACTGAAAAATGAAAGGGTCTAATTCATGTGTCTCTTATGGTTTATAGCATTTAATGTTTCCCTTCTAATTTAATTAGTGATATTTGGAATAGAATACAATTAGAAACACAACCTAAAATGCAAGGAAAGGCCCATATCATTCCTTTACAATTCCAAGACTTATCCCCATAATCCCTTGTCTACAATTTTCACCCTTGTGACTTGATAAATAATTTCTTTGTCATTTCAAATACCTGCCCTGATTAACAAAGGATTGATTATTTCCTAAAACATTTTTGTAATTAATACCAAAGTCACACTCCATCCCCCTTGTTGATCCTTGCCTCTACATGTTTCTGATAAAATATAATTGTCTTAATTCTCCCTGGATTGATTAGATATAATGTTCAAAGGGAAATCTACTTTAATACTGACCTAACATACCTTTGCTAATAAGAATTTTTTTTACTGCACTTCAAAGATGAAAGTTTCTTAATTAACAGCAGAAGCTTTACTGAACCAAGTCTATTACAGTCACATCACTGTTTCCTGGAGCTCTATTATTTCTTTTATTAACAAAGCCCATTGGAGATAAGGGCCTGAAAATAGCATTTAGATACAATGAAAAACATACCACCCTGAACACTGCTAATATTTTTTAAAATCAAAGTTTAAGAACTAGAGGTTTTATGTAATGAAAAGAATTTAAAAACTGTACTTGGAGTGGAGTTCACCACTTAACTTCCATTCAGAGGATTTAAATGGGACTCAAGTGGTGCACATGCCTTCAGATCTGCAGGGGGCAAATTTCACCCTTAATCAAGGCAGTTTTTACTATGCTATTTGAAAAGTGACATTTCCTAGCTCTGAAATTCCTCTCGGTATTTTTGTTTAGTCAATAATGTTCTATTTTTAAAGTTACATTTATGGTAGTCAAGGTCAAGAAAAATATTTGCCAGGAGAAACCTATGCTGTAACCATTCCAGCCATTATAGTTTAACAGTCAAATAAAACATTTCAGACAGTATGCTGCAATATTCTGTATAATTCACCTACATGGACAGGCTGGCCAGAGAGCCTTCAAATAACTTTTATTTATCCATATCGATATTTACTTTGCCACCTGTGGTATCTGAAGAATACATAAGCATTAATAGCCCATCTTTAACTACTGCTCCTTTAGCATTGTCAATGCCCACTGTAAAAGAAGAAAATAAATAAAGAAGAAATAGTATACTTTATATTTATCTGTTGACATAGGAGTACTAAGTTTTTCTCAGCAGCCTAAGGTTCTAAAATCTAGTCATTTAAGGATAGTGAAAAATATTGATAAATTTAACACTCTGGTCCTAAACTTGTCATAAAGAAGTTCAACTATAGTGGTAGTAATGAAAAATATAGATAATATTGACAACACTTTTTCTTCCAATAAAAAAAAAAAGAAAGAAAAAAAAGAAAAAAGAAAGTAGTTGCTAAAGAGACATGTGAAACACAGATTCACTCTGAAAAAACTACTAAAAAATTGAAGCCTGGGGATTAGAGACATGAAGTAAAGTCTCAAACTGCAATATCTATTTCTCAATAAGCAATACTGGCAGCTCTACACATTCACCACAATATTAACTAAGCCTAGGAAAAAATTTCAAGTATTATCATTAGCATGCAGTGACCATGAAATGGTGGAGTTCAGGATCTCATGTAGCAGAAACAAAATAACAAGCAGAGTTGCAACCCTGGACTTCAGCAGGGCAAACTTTGACCTCTTCAAGCAATTGCTAAGGGAAATCCCATGGGCAAAGCTGCTTGAAGGAAAAGGGGCCCAAGATAGCTGGGTAGCATTCAGGGACTGCTTCTATGAAGCTCAAGATCGGAGCATCCCGACACGTAGGAAGTCAAGGAAGGGAGCCAGGAGAGCTACTTGGTTCAACAAGGAACTGCTGGGTAAGCTTAGGCGGA
>NW_010161982.1:5444-11386 GCF_000695765.1 Mesitornis unicolor | reverse complement strand
TGGCCGGGCCCGGCGGCAGCCAGGCCACCCAGCCTCTCCGCGGCGCCTCCAGCGAGAGCGTTCAAACGCCCCAGCGCAGGGGAACGAAACAGGGAATGAAGGGAAGCGGGGGCGGGACGCGGCTTGTTACAAAACCTGATCTCGAAACGACAAGAGAGCGGTATTTATTATTTCTCTGGGGGAAGGTCAAGCTTAGGATTCGTACTTAGGATTCGTGTGGTGTCCAGGTCAGGCTGCTGCTTGTAAATTAACTGTACATTTTGACGAAGCAAAAATCAAGTTATTTCCGGATCTCCCTGCAAAGGACACCCTTTGTTATGTATTACTTTTAGACAGCCATTACAGCCATATTCAGATTTTACTGCAATACATTTCTGCGAGGCAGCTGCACTCACGATTAAAACCAACTTTTAGCTAGCCTAAGACAAACACTTGCCTTTGCCGATCATACAGGACAAGTCCTGCATGTAGTAAAAAAGCAAAGGGTCAAGATCCTCTTTGCCCATTTGTAACTATCCATCGAGTAAAGCTGTCTTCAAAACAATTTGCCAATTAATTTTTATGTTTTCTCTAGGGCTACAGTGTTTGCTTTCCCCAAGAGCAGTTGGTCCCACAATAAATTTATGGATAGGAAGTCAGAAATAGATACACCTGTCATTACTTACTTGTAGAAAGTGAACAAAGGTCCAGAGAATTTAAGTAACTTCACTAAAGAAATCCTGTAGAATAGACAAAGTACTTTCCAATACCTTTTTCCTCATCAGGGACCATCCAGCACACTGATCTCTGAACAAAACAGAAGGTACTGAAACAGCTAACATGTGCAGTGTGCTCAGTGTGGAAAGAGATCTTTAGGATCAGGTAGGCTCAGTAACTTCAATCAAAAAAAATTTAAAAAAGATTGCATGAACTATACAGGCCACCTGATATTTGTGTACTTGCCTGCAAGGAATTACTTTCTGGTTATATCACTTAACCAATCCTACCATCAGTCTCACAAGTCTTACAACATGCTGATTTAAGTTCATGTGGTTGCACTGGAATCCAGGTTGTGATAGAAAGATATTAAAGAGGGAGCAGCACACTAAATCATATACATTAGCATGCAAAGCAGAATTACTGGAAATGATAAATATTGTCAAGAAGCTAATAATAAGTACAATAAAATCTCATTTATGATAGAAAACATGTTGTTTTATCTTTTAAGTGATAATCCACATGTGTATCTGCCCTGCAGCTGTACAAACGCTTCATAACTGGAGACAAGTTTTCCACTGTGAACTTGATGGTGTCCAGACCTGTCTGATGCACAAAGAAGTCTGGCACTTTTCCAGGTTCTTTTTTTCTGCCAGGTGGACTACAGTATTCTGCAGCTGGACATCCCTTCAATAATGCAGTGTTCCTTGCTGGTATTTGTATCATTTAACCATATTTTTGTAGTTTAAACTTACCCTTTATTCTCTGTAGTAAGCTCTACTTACATGACTTTTTATTGAGATTCATCTTCCAGCTCTGCCTGTGTTGAGAGAGAGAGTTAGTCACAAAGTCCAAGTCATGTACACCATGTAGCTGCATGCCTGGAAGTATGAAACTCAGCACTGGACGAGGTGGTAAGCACTGGAGGTGGCAACCATCACTAGAAATCGTTATCTGGTGTTATCCCGATGCCTGGAGGAGTGTGAGGTGAGGCGGAGGCCTCATGGTCCCAGTCCCCCATTTCTTTCCTCCACAAACAAAAGGAGCCATTACCTCTACCCATGCAGGTGTGAATTAACGGACTTTGTGACATTAACATGAGCGATAAGATTGTCTGTAGTCATCCCCACCCGCATGTATGCCCAGTGATGTAATGCAGAAATTTGAGTAATAACTAAAGAAAAGGGGAAACACTGCTAAAGACAAACACCCCAGGTGGTCTAATCCACTCAGGCACACTCCTGCCTGCTGTCACGTACATCAGGGAATAAAAACCCTAAGATTCATGCTAGAAAGGGGGAGTTACTTCTTCAGCCATGGAGTGATGAGAGCCTTCCCCCTTGGTCGGAATGCTGGCCAAGGTAACTTACGTGGGAGCCCTTACCGGGTGGGACAGGATGAACTCGGAACCATACTGATGACTGGATGGATTGACGAATTCGCTCCCTCTCCATCCCCACCACTTGGGTCACCTTGTGGGTAAGATTATTTACCTCAGCTAATGCTGAGTGATATAGTCCCTCCTCAGGTTCATACTCCCTGAGTGTATTTTATATTTTTCCTCCTCAGGTCCATTTCTAGGTTTCCCTGAGTATATTCTTGGTTTTGCTCCACTGTATTTCTGTTCAAACGGGCTTGTCTATTTGCCAGGCAGCCAGGCTCACTGTGGGCAAGTTGTTGTTCTGTTGTTGTCAGTGTTTGTGTTTCATAGTGCGCTGTTGTTGCTATTAGTTATACAATCTTTGGTGTACCTGTAGCTTTTCAGTTTATCACCAGCAATCCAAAAGAACCTGTAAATGTTGCTGTAAATAAACGATTACTATTTGTTTCCTGACTTGCATCTGTTGCATATTCAGTGCCAGCCTCACAAGACCGGATTTATTTCCCCGTTTTTTCACAACAGCCTGCCTTGTGCATAGGGCACATTTGGTAAAAACACTCCATCCATAAGTTGTAAGGGCTTAAACTTCACGCTGATAAAAACAGGAAGTAGCAGTTCCAAAATGATTACATTAAAACAACAACGGCAGCATCAATTCCCACAACCTATTGACCAAGGACTAGCAGAGTGTGAATCAATCGTGATAGTGTGCTATGATGCCAGGACCTGATCCCCTAACAGATTTGAGGTGAAAAGCTTCTGATCCACCTTAGCTTGATGCAGAAAGGCCTCCTTGCTCCTCAGATTCTCTACAGAATTTTGAAGAACTACTGAGCTTCGTTTCCTGATGCCCATACAGAAGACGGTATCTCTCCCTCACATTCCTAACATGCAGGCAGGGTTCATCAGTGTTCTACAGCCCCTCAGTTCCTCTCAGTAAAAAAAGTAAGAGGACTTTTTGCTACACTCTCCAGGCTCTGGCACAGAATGCACGTCATTCCTTGATAGGGCACTTCAGTGCAACGGCATAGAGATCAGGGCCGGCTCAACACACCATTCAGTATTAGGACCTTTACACTTTCAAATCAATTCTCATTGACCTTGTGACAGGATCCTCAACCTCTCCATGTTAAATATTAGTTTATTAGCCCATATTATTTCAAAATGCAAGAGGATGTAGTATTGCCTGAGCATCTTAGCAAACACTTCTATAATCTCAAAGATCTGTTTCCTTTGCCTTTTCCATCTCACAAGTGAGACTTGATGCATCAAAACAGTATTCTCTCTATGTAAGGACAAGGAGGAAACAATTCTACTGGGATATCATACCATTTCAAGCAAAATATAACTGGCCCTCTGAACCACAGTTCCACAGCAACAGGACCCTTACCACCTTTTCTGGCACTAGCTCAGCATGTACATGGGGCTTCAGACCCAGTCCATCAGAATCTTCACCTCCCTACTTGGAAGCATCAAGTCTTTATTCAAATTGCCACTGCTGACTCACACTGCATGGAAAACTTCCACAGAAGGAGTATCTTCTGCCTAACAGCTTTTACCTGCACTAGTTATCAAATTCTCAAAACATTTCAAGAAGTCAGGACCACAAAAACAAATAAAAATGCTATTGCTTTGGCATCCTCCTTTCTTTCCTTGCAGAATCAAACTTTATGAGACACATTTCTACACTGATAAATTTTATCACCTACATAGTATCACCTTTGTTGTACAGATCAATAAAGATTAACTCACACTTGCTGCTGCACTTAAAATATTGGCAGTGGTGCTGATCTTCCCTGGATGCAACTCTGCATCCCTCTTCTGGTCTGAAGAGCTGGCTGCTGAAGGGACAAGCGAGAGGCAGAGACCACTCCATACCTTCTTTAGAACCTGCAATAATCCATTTCAAGGCAGGTTTTGGACTTCCATAACATACGTGTGTGGGTCTCCTTCATATCATGATGACCAATCTGCCTAACCTTGCTAAGTCATGTGGTACCTCTGTATGATGCCACAAGCCAATCTATCCCTATAAAGTTTTCAAGTTTGGCTTCCCCACTATACAGTTTACACCTTCAGACTCATCTATGCATGATTAATATTCCCCTCCAGAATACTGTCTGGTAAGAGACAACATTACCATGGTCCTCTCATCCTGCAAAGCAGTGCTTTTTGACCACTTACCTCATCAGTCATGGTTTACAGCATTGGTAAAGTGCTCACGGGCATGAGCGTGCAAGGCTGGTTGTTCTTAAAAGAAAGGTTGTTCTGAAGCCTCACAGCAGCCAGAGAGCATGCCTGCACTGTGGAAAATGTGCAACAGCCCTATCAAAAGACACATTACAGTGGTGTCCTGACAAACTAAAGCACAACTGTTTATCTTCAGTCCATGAGGTGGTGTAGTGTGCCTCCGCCTCTTCTGGCTGATCTTTGTGAGCCACTTTATTTAAAGACAAATTCACATATCACTGATCCATGTCCTAGTTATCATTGATACTTTGGCAGAAAGGCTAACTTCTTTTTCATACTAGACTGAGTGGGATATATGGTCCAAAGTTCTAGATGACAATTCCAGAACAGGGATCAACATTTTGGCTTCCAATATGGAAGGAAAGTGGTGGCCCTTTTTACCCCTACATGTTTACTGAGTATCTTTCTTGTTATCTGGTTAAGAATTGTCTGCATTTTCCTTTTTCATTTGTCTGATCCTGAAGTTTTAGCCGTATTACAACAAAAGGGTAAAGATGAAATAATATTGGTGTTCCTTCACATTCACCAACTACTAAGGAATCAAAGATTTTTGCTTTTTATGGCCTCCCTAACTCTTACTTCCTGCATGTACCAACTTTCTCATCCTCAGAAACAAAGCAGTTCCCTATTTATAAAATTGGTAAGAAGACACTTAAATTTCTAGAACAGTTCATGTTGATCCAAACGGTCTTCACCAATACATGAGTTTTAAAACAGACTGCAGTCTGTGTCAATACCTTTTATGGTACTGATAAAGACAGGGCCCTTTTATCATCAGAGCTCCACCAGAACTCAAGCTACATCAGTGTGCTTGCTAAGAAATACCTCTGTGAGTTGCATCTGCCAAGCAGTCCTATGGAACATTATCTATAGATAATACTTAGAGATAATTTGACAGAGTGGTCTTTAAGCTGTACAGCTGCTATGCAAAGGCCCTTACTCCATTTCCATTTAAGCATTTGTGGGAACAACTGCTTGGAGTCACCTACTGCAAGAAGAGGTATGTAGACTGTCACTTGCAGACAGAAAGATACGTTAAGCACTTCGCTGAGATATCAAATTAACAGGGAAACCTACTTCCTGCCTTACTTACCCTTCCACTATCTAACTTGAATACTTTAACATCATGTGCCTTTGGGATTTTGCAGTTATAAGATGTTCTCTACCATACATGCTCATAACTGTTGCATGATGGAACATGGGGCTTGAGCTCAGCTGCAAGGACACTGCAAAGGAAAAAAAATAAAAATCAATCTTTGGTATTAGAATACATTAAAGCATATGTAAACTACACTTTGAACAAAACAAAACAAAACAAATCCCCAAACTAGAAAATACTGCAGCAAAAGCACAAAGCTTGCCCATCTACTCACTAGTAGATCCTCTAAATAGCAAAACTACTATCTACTGAAGAATGTTTTATCCAGCACAAACCTTTGGAGCAGTTATTTGCACTCATGTATAATGATATTGTTGTTTACGAAAGAGCAGGCAGAGTCATAAACAAGGGAATAGTATTCCCCTTCTCTTTGGCATTAATTATTCAATTTCTAGTGTTTACAGTTTAGCACCCTTATTCTGTTCTGCATAGTAACTCTACCTGCAAAGGTCTTTA
>NW_010161982.1:0-5413 GCF_000695765.1 Mesitornis unicolor | reverse complement strand
TCCTGCTAAATGGTAACTGGCATCAGAAAAATCCTTCATAAGCAAGTCACCAATTTTCTGTTCAGCTTTCACAACTGCCTCCCTGCATGATCAGATGAAAATTATTACCAGCACAAGGGAAGCAGCAGGAAAGTAAATCCAGGGTTTGGGAGTGCCCCTTCAGCATCCCTAGTTATTAGCCAACGTTAGCTGACAAAAGCTGCATGTTTAGAATCTGTCAATTGCATCTGTCAATTCACAATAGCATAACTCACTGAGACAAGTTACAGGCAAAGACAAAATGTCAGTGGTAATAGGCAGGAATCAAAAAGCAAAACAGTAATTGCTATGTGAAAAGTTCTAAAAATATCCTACTTGCACAGCAAAGAATTACAAAACACTGTGGATAAACAATTTACTTTGGATTTTGACTTCATTTTTGCCAGACGCACTGAGGAAACCTCAGCAGCAGAAAAAGACAGAATTTACAGAAAGTTAATGCAACAAAATAAAGCACCTCTTTGAACTTAAAATTTTTGTTAAAGGCAGCCATAGCTAAAGGGAAAACAAAGTGCTCTCCGCATAAATATCTGATACAAAATATATTCCTCAAATCAAACATCTATTTCTATTACTTTATTTCCAATTTCTCCCTATGGTTGTTCTCCTCATCAGGTTTCAATTTCAGACGATATTTCCTTTAGCACGAATTCAGGTAACCGCTTAACCCTTGTAAACAACGTACTACTGCAAATACATTATTACTTTCTCCGATAACCCTTTCCTACTCCATGATTCTTTCCTCTACATTGGCAAGGATGCCTTCAACCAAATAAAGAATAGTTACTCACTGCTTTCATAAAGTTAAAACAAACTTTATGTATCATTAATCTATTTAATAGCTTAGAGCGGCTTCCCTATTCTCAATTCCTTGTTGTCAGTATCAAAACTTCAAGGGTAATATGTGATGAAGTATAAAATCTGAGCAAAGTTGTTTCCCTAGTGAGGTCACTCACAAACAACTATCTCCAAGAAACCATCTCCAATGTTTACAATGAGTTAATACTTCAGCTTTAGTATAATTAAGTTAAAATTCAATCAGCAATGAGACACAAATCCAGCCTTAATTACTTTACTATCTCTTCCTCATCCATTCTAGAGGACAAACCTGGTCTGCAGGTGATTAAGATGGTATGCAACGGAGGAAGCTTTGCTGTTAGAATCCCTAGTCATTTACTGCAGAATAAATCCCAAAATAGATGGGCTCATTCAGAATTAAAACCTTGTCTCCTCATTTACATGGGGAAGTACTACAAAGCAAGGTGACATCAAAATCTGGGGAGGAAAAATAAAGTGAAAAAATAAGTCAGAATCAAGACTCAATACATTACAACCACAAAAAAACCCCAAAACCCACGACAACAAATAAATAATGAAATCAGATCTGGCTCACACCTTCTTCTGGTCAGAGAAATTCAACTTGTATGTATCACTTAACAAACAGAAGTGAGCCCTACACAAGTTTTCTTGGCTTTGTCTCAGACATGCCTACCACCTCGGCCAGTACCTGATGCTGGGTAATGAAGAGATCTTCCAAACTACGCATATATAAATAAGTTCTGATATATAATATGGCTTCATAATGCAGACAGAATCTCAATAGACTCAAAAAAATGCCAGAATAGAAACTTCAAATTCAGCACTCCTGAAAGATGTATTCCAGCACCATTTTTGCTCTGCTAAGGCTAAGCAAGCATATTTGCAGGATTTATTCAATCATGTGCTCAACTCCAGGTCAAAAAATCAAGTGACATGCACCTCAGATGCGCTATAAATCCAGGGTGATAAAGATATTAGACAGCTGTGTTTGTAACAAATGAGGTAATTAATTAAAAAAGCACAAAGGCTTCATGATTTTGGCAGTGGATACTGCTTCACATTGTTCACAACTACTGTGTAATTGCTCATTCTTTATTTTCTGAGCACCCAACTTGACACCTTGGATCTGATGAACAGAGCCAAGTACCTGCTGAAGTTAATGGGGTATGTATGCTAAAGATACAAGTACTCTCCTATGTTAAGTGTTCTTAAAAATTGTACACTTGTGATACTAAATTGGACATCCAAATTTAGTACTTTTGACCTCTATTTTAGGTTTTGATCATTAAGTTGACACTGTCTAAATAGGGTCCTGGAAGAGGCTGGAGTGTATGCAAGGAGAAAAGGAGATATTTTTATTTAATATATTACCTCAGTGCATACAAAAGGCACCATTTTTTTGTGCTTGACTTAAGAACTATTATTTCTTGATATAGTTTTTGTCTTCATTATTTCAGCAGTACTGATGCAGAAGCTGCTAGAGGTGAAACCAAAGGTTTGAATGATTCACTAAGAAAAATAAGCTTATCGGAGCAGGTTTGGAGATCAATACATTAGCTGCCCAATTTTGCTAAAACAAGGTAACAGCAGTAAAACAGTTAATACTCCTGATACTGGTATTATCAATCTGCCATTAAAACATTTAATGTTTCCAAATTGTTTTACAAATTCAGAAAGACTGCAATGATAAATTGATGTAGTTCTGTATCAACGTTATATTTGCTATCAAGAAAGAAATGGATGGAAAGAAGCAAAAAAGCTGGTCAAGGTGAACAGCTCAGTGTAAGGAAAGACTCTGGGACCACAGAACACAAAGCTCTGTCTACAGCAACTGAACATTTACAATCATCTAATAACATGTTAAATAAAATTGTCAGAGAAATAGGTATATTTAAGGTGTATTTTAAGTTCTGTCTCAGTAGGAAGGGATAAAAGTATTTCATCTAGTTTCAGGCTCTTGTTATAGCCTTCCTGGGAACCTTCCGAGTTCAATGTGAACCTCAGTATTGAGAATGACAAAGAGCTGGTTACTTACGATTACTGCAGTGACATTTCCTTCTTCTCTGAACATATAGCAACTATTCTCCAGAGAACCCAGTTTCTTTGGGAGCATGCTTTCTTAGCTTTCCAATATTCTACAAAACATAACAAGGAGCCAGGTATTTCCAGTTTGCTCCAGGGACTGGAGTGGAAAATTACTTTTTTATATTTGTTTAATAATAAATAGGCCACTTTTAATTCATGCCAGATTCAGTTAAACGTGCAAATAAAGATGTTTATTCACAATATCTGAAACAGATAAGTTTAAAAACGCAGAAATGGGGGATAACAAAGAAAAAACAATACTCTTCTGAAGTTAAGTAAGAAAAATTTTGGTTTCTTCCTGTCAAGACACCTTTCACAGGCCTTCCTAGTATCCATCTGGCCAAACAACTATGTTCTTTCACATACTTACACCTCAGACTGCATGCTTTATGGAGAATCTGTATCTTCAGACTATCACTACACCAGTGCTGCTACATTCACCATAAGCTGGCAACCCGAAGCCTTCTTTACGAATTGCAGGTTCTTACTCTTTCCTTTGCCTGGCACCAGATCATCATCATCTCTTTGCCTCCTTCTTGATATTACTTGGCTGTTTGTAAGGAGACTTTCTGGCTCCAGCTTTGCTCAGATTTTTAAGACCTATTTTCTTAAGTTTCTGGTGTATTTTTGTAAAACAGAAAGCAGTTTCAGCTATTTCACTCGATCTGTGATATACATCTGTAGATTACATACTGAATCACCAATTGGTTCTCAAGCCACTTAGAAGATGATTTAAAGAAATAATCAACTTTCATTGATCTCAACTTTAACTAACCCTTAAGGAGATTTTCAGAATAGGATGTATTAAAAAAATTGAAGAGGTACAGAGAGGTGCATACAGAAAGAACAACATGCAATGGGAAAACACAAAGTGAATTTCAGTCTTTTTTATTTTACTGTAAAATTTTCAACTACAAATTGGGAAATGCTTCAAAGCCATAGCTGTTAAAAAAAAAGCAGTTAACAGCCACATATTCTAATATTATCAGGCTTTCCACGGTGTGGTAAGTGTAACTATGTAATTCCAAGTGAAAGTTAACATAAGTGTTACAACTTTATAGTTGTCTAAGAGATGCTTTAGGAGATTATATATTTCTACTTATTATTATGCGTTAAATAATCAGCATAATTTCCTGTCAACAGACTAGTGATAGAGGCTTCTTACCTAAGCGCTCACACCGCTATTACTGAGTCTAGTTACCAAGTGCGGCCAAGACCAACTTTTTAAGTAGTTGCATTCTTCTAAATGCACTTTGTAACAATGGGAACTGGGCAAGTCAAAGTAACTTCACCTCAAATCACTTCGACCTCAGTTACTTGGCCTCAGTTGTCCATTGTAGCAGTTCAGCTATATCAGTAAAAACACATTGTAAGTTAAAAAGTTATAATATGGGACAAAGAAGGACTGCAAGTGTACAATACAATGTTGGTAACTGAGTAGTGTATGAATGAAAAAAAATAATTACCTGAGATTTCCTAGTACCATAGAAGTACAAACATGCAAATACTATAGAAGAATGTTCAAGGCCTCAGCTATTTCAAATCAAAGACTGATCAACTGATTTCTTCATATAATGCCATATATCCACCAAAACAATTTTTTACTAAATCTGTACAATTAAAAGAAAAAAAAAAATCAGTTAACTGCTGAAAACAGCTCATCTCAAAAAAAGGTCAAGTATTTGTTTAAGAACTATTTCTTTCTCTAAACACTATCTTAATCCAAAAGTCAGTATTACTTTCAAACCAGTGCTTCATTGTTTTTCTCCTGCTTCCACTTCCAAAGGTAAGATGCAAGTTGTTATGACCAGCAACACTGAAGTCAAAGAAGCAGAAATCTATGACTGCCACTGGGAATTTGAAGTCAGTCTCCCCAGATCACATCTTTACTGAGCTCTCTTTGTATAAATTACATACATTAAAAAACCCATAAGAAACCACTCTGACTTATCCCCACCCCACTGAAAAAGTCTGGATTGCTCTGTCCACCTTACAACCTTGACTAACCAGTGAAGACAACCACCTACCCACAACTGAACACCAAAACTGGAGGAGCTTTATCTAGAAAAAAATTCAAGATCTCAAGCACATAGTGGGCCACCGCTTCACTAAACAGAGTCCTTCATCCCTGAACAGCCTTCCTGTGATGGCCACACAGATCAGAATGAAGCGCCATATGAAGCGCCCCTCCTGAGGCAGGCAGCGGCTGCCAGTGCAGCAAAGCAGAGCCTAGAACCAAACACAGCGTGCATTAAACGACAGCGTATATTAAGGTGGGATTTCTCTAAAATACAAATATGCATAATGGAGATTAGATTCCTGAAAAGGTGAGGGTTGCGTTCGGAACAGCGTCGTGCCGGCGCTCTAGCGGAGCGATGCGCACGAAGGCCAGGGGAGGCTGCCGGACTCTCCTGCACGCCGAATGGTCCTGGAACACGCCGTCGTCCAGGCACCATCTCCACGATGCGCC
>NW_010161981.1:21600-23035 GCF_000695765.1 Mesitornis unicolor | reverse complement strand
CCCCTCATCCAGATCATTGATAAAGATGCAGGGGAAAAAAAAAGATACTACCTAATAAACTGACAGCTTTCACTAAGTTGCTCACTTGCCAAGGAAAATTTGAGAAGGAATGGTTCACCATCAAGTGTTTCTCAGCAAAATGAATGTTTTCAACAAGAGCAAAGATATTTTGTGTCGTCCTCGAAACAAAATGCTTGTGTTAAGTGGAAATCAGTGGAGAAAAGTTTCTGTGCCTGCATTGCTATATATGTATTCATAGAGTCATTGAATGTTTTGGGTTGGAAGGGACCTGTAAAGGTCATCTAGTTCAACCCTCCTGCCATGAGCAGGGATATCTTTAGGTAGATCAAGTTGCTCATAGTCCCACCTGACCTAATCTTGAATGTTTCCAGGAATAGGGCTTCTACCACCTCCCTAGGCAACCTGTTCCCGTGTTCAACCACTTCCTTATATCTAGTCTAAATCTACCCTTTAGTACTTTATAGCCATTAGCCCTTGTCCTGTAGCAACAGGTCCTGTGTCCCACTCTTTCTTATAGGTCCCCTTTAAGCGTTGAAAGGCTGCAATAAGGTGTCCCCAGAGCTGCCCTCCAGGCTGAACAACCCCAACACTCAGCCTTTCTTCATAGGAAAGGTGCTCCATCCCTCTGACCATTTTTGTGACCCTCCTCTGGACATAATCCTACAGTTCCATGTCTTTCTTGTGCTGCGGACATCAGAGCTGGACACAGTACTCCATCCAGGTGGGGTCTCATCAGCACAGAGTAGAGGGGCAGAATCACCTCTGTCGACCTGCTGGTCACTCTTCTTTTGGTGCAGCTCTGGATACATTTGGCCTTCTGGGCTACAAGTGCACATTGCTGGCTCATGTCCAGCTTTTTATTCACCAGTACCCCAAAGTCCTTCTCTGTGGGGCAGTTCTCAGTCTCTTTTACCCCAGCCTGTTTTGATACTGGAGACGTTATTGATACTGGTGCAGGACCTTAATTCCAATCTGCACTAGTCTTCCAAATGCTATGATGATCGTCTTTGAAGATATAGTTCAATGGAAAAGAATTAAGATTTTCTTTATTGACCCATCATGAAAGGGCCCTCTTACACTTCCTTGATGCAGTATGGTCCTGTGCTTTCCTCTTGAGACCAATGTAACAGGCTCCCTCTCTCAACAGGCTAGTTTCTAAGCCTTGTTCTGGAAGACAAATGCTCATTAGACCAGCTTATTTCCTGACATTCAGACAGCCCCTTCACATTCTCTCAGACCTGGCCTGTTGGCCAGAAAAGCTTGCTTTTTTAGTCCTATAATGATCCTGCTGAGCTTAAGCTCCACAGAGGACACAGACTTCTTTTGGGTTCAATTTTTTCAGCACCTTCCCTTGGACTATACACTAATTATGCCAGGTGTAGCCTAAAGCCACCTTCATATACTCCATTCATAC
>NW_010161981.1:21325-21569 GCF_000695765.1 Mesitornis unicolor | reverse complement strand
TCCTGCATCTCTTTTTCTTTTCCTTTTCCCTCTTCTTCTCCCCATCTTCCCCTCTTTCCTGGGTTGGTAACAGAAACCTCATTTAGAAGGTCTTCTGTTAACAAACAAGCTAGATTCATTGCAGCAGGTTTCGTTCCTATTATAAAGGCCAAATGCAGAGAAGGCCAATCTGTCATCACGGAATGCAGTATTGTGTTATTCATTGCAAAACCATCCAAGTGTGTCAGGAACTTAACAAACCAGC
>NW_010161981.1:0-21294 GCF_000695765.1 Mesitornis unicolor | reverse complement strand
CAGGAATAAGCTGTCACCTAAATACTGTAAATAATCAGTTTTTATGGTTAACATGAACATTTGTTTTGCATCTACCCTTATTTTATTACTGATTGCTCATTACAAGTAATAAAATGGCATTAAAAATAAAAGTCTGAATGGTTAATCTATGTAATATAAACAAATCTTGAAGCTGTAGGCTATGGAAGTGTGCCATTACATCTGCTGCAGATTTAGCTGGGGTTTGTGTGCAAGGTAAGGTATGATGCAGGTAATTTTACAGAAAATGTTTGTCTTGAATATTTACCCACATGGAGAAGATAAATACCGGATTTTCAGAAACTTCCATTCTCTGTGAGCATTACCCATCCGCTTGGCTGAAGCAATAAGAGTATGGACATCATACAAGTCATACAGCAAGTCACTACTAATCGTATTACCCAGCTCCTTGACCAGAATAAAATTGCATTTGGAGTAAAAAGGGCTGAGTTACAAAAGGTGACCTCATCTAAAACCTGCTGAAATTACTGAAATGACTTCTCTGCTTGCCTGGGTTACAAATGATCAGTAGGTAGGAAGTGTTGCTTACTTTTCAGGGCAGGCAACCAGTGTTCTGTCTAATCCTGCACCCTGTGGCTCCTGCTGGTTCCTGCTGCTTCCTGCAGTCCACCACGCAAAGCGACATGGGCAGCTCTGACTCTCCCCACTGTCATTCAGCTCTTCAGTAAAATGACCTGTTGTGTAACTGTGTTTTCTCTAGAACTGGAAAGAGAGGGTGTGCATGGTTAAGAAGGCAGTCATGCCTTGGGCCTTCGCAGAAGAGGTATAAAACAACCTTTTGAAACAAGCAGGTTTCTTTTTCCTTAATCGGCTTTCTTACTTCGTATATTTTAGCAACTTCACTGCTGTATCACTTGACAAAAAATATATGCATATTCTTATATTCTCCCACATTACATTTTTTCAGTTTTTAGTTAAGATTTTCCATACTTTTTATCATCTGCCTCCAAATCCACTTCTTTTTCCAGTGAAGTCTACGGAGTTTTGATATTTACGTCAATGGGACATAGGTCACGCCATTACATAATCTTTGTAATACTTAACAAATTAATCTCTGTTCTAAATTTGAGAAGCTGTAGTGTGCCATAAAATAAAGACTATTATTAGTCTGTACACACCTTTAGAGATAATAATAAATTACAAGGCACTTTTCCTGTTCCCTTGATTATTATTTGTACAACTGATATGTTTACAAATATAACGCAAGGTTTGAAATAACTAAAATAATCTAACAAATAATTGACTATGCAGAAACAGTGCATTTTTTATTATTTTTAACTGAAAAAATTAAGCCTCCTACTAATTAAATGGCTAGGAATAATTTACTTCTGTATTGTGAATCCTGGTGAAACAACTGTGGCAGATGCACCCACCCTACTAAAGACCCGAGAAAGACCCAACAAAGACAGTGCTAAAGTTTCTGGCCCTGGTGGCGCCAGGCTCCCCCCTCACAGCTCATGTCTGGTCCACACAGTGGGGGTCAAAGGCGGGAAAGTCGGGGTCCTCAGCCAGTAGGGGGTGACACGACCATGTATTGACCACAGATCAGATTCGACCAGGGTATAAATGGGGCCCCGCCGGAGGACTCATTTGAGTCGGTCCTCCTCGGAGCAGCGGGTCTGCAGTCGGGGTCTCTCCCCTTGAGTTGGGACGCCACTTAAGGTAACTTCTCGAGATTGAGAGCCCTCCCATTTTGGTGAGTGAGTGAGTGCACATTTTGGATCGTTTGGCCAAATCTTAAGAATTCTTAATTTAGCCGTGTCTGGTAATATTCCCAACCATCATATCGAACCTGTATTTGTTGAATGTCAGTGGGATGTTATCTTGGTGAATGAAGTTTTGTCTGCTTCATTTCAATTGCAGATTAAAGCTTGTTTGAGTTCATTATCTGTGTGCGTGTAGCCATTTTGGTGCAATTCCGTGACAACAACCTTGCAACTTGAACAAAGATAAAATCTTGGGTTTGCCAGTAATTTTACTTCTACTCCAGAGAACTTATAGATTATTTTGTTACAAACCTTCAGACTGATAAGCATGAAAAGTGATGAAATATGTGTTGTGCCACATTGCACTCTGTCAAAAACACTCATTTCTTCATGCAACTGTATGCTATTTCTTTCTCAGATGATTAATCCATATGACACTTTCTTCTCATTCAAAAAGAACAGCAAATATTCTGCATACTGAAAAATACTGCCAGTCTCTGCCTTTTCTCTTACAAAACTAAAAGAAGCTATAATTGCACTCTATTTGTTTCCCTTTTAATAGCAAGCAATAAGATCTGTATATGGCTGCTGTGAAAAAAGCCAACTAAGAATTTACATACATAGTTTTGTGTAAATTGTGTAAACTGAGTGTGAAGTTTGTAAAAACTGTGTTCAGCACACCTTTTGAACACTGAGAAAGCAAATACTGTGTAATCCTAAACCAGAAATTTTAAACCAAACTTTTTTTCCTTCCAAATCCCTACTCGCATCGCCTAGTACAGGCAAAAGAAATCGATGATAAAACTACTGGCAGAAAGAATCCCTTTCCTCCTCTTCTTTCACTCCCTTGACATTGTCACCTTAGAAGAGATACTTCCTTTCAGATCCATGTTACCAGCTTTTAAATAGCCACTGCAACTAATGCCAATAAATCTTACTAACCTTGGATCCTTCAGTAGATATATTGGGGATGCACTCATCTCTAATCCATATATTAGTACCACAGATTTTAAGATCATTCTTCAAAGGAATAGAACAGTTTAGCATCATCATTAGGTAATTTTAGGTTAAGTAAAAAATGAAATAGCTATTAAAATTGTCAAAGGAGCCTCTGAAATTTAGTTAGAGCATTTGCTGTTCATTGAGAGTATATGTTTGGAGAGAGCACTGAAGCTAAATCCTCATGTTTAGGTTTACATGCTTTTATACATTTAGACAAACAAACCATAAATTCTCTTAGATAAGGGAAAAATCACCACTAATTGGACTAGAATCTTAATTAGTAACTAAGGATACAGGTCATGGTTGGTCTTATCAGTGTATACCTATTTCTTGCTATTGTCTCATCTTCCCGCATGCTTTACTTTCCATTGCTTGTGATTACAGGCAGCTTCCACAAAACAATATTTATTAAAAAAGCATTAATATAAAAAATAGAGTTGCACGCAGTGACAAATTATATTGGAGTGGTTGAACAGAAAATAAATTATGTTAACCTGGTGTGTGGGCTCACTCCAAAATGTTTTGTCTCATACTGTGTGACCCTGCTGACAAACACTACTGGCTTAAAGTCTTTATTCTTGTGGAGCCTTAAATCTCCAGGGCTGAGTTTGTGCACGCCTCTAGATTTAGTGATCCCCATTTAGTTTTATAACCCAGACCCATCGGTGTACTTTGCTGAGGACTGCAGATACACCAACAATTTACCACAGACCCATGCAATGGTAACACCTATGCATCTTAATGAATTAACATGAGACTAACTTTGCACCTTATGGAAAAATAGCTACCCACTCCATTGCAGTTTCTTACCCAATCCAAGACTTCACTGCTAAAGCTGTTCTGACTTTATTTGCTTTACAGTTTCTATCCTCTGCACTGTATCCCAGCCCCTCGAATTGTACAGAAATTGGTTTATTGAGCAAGAACCTTTTAAAATCACCCTAAGAAACTGATTTCTTCCCTCAAAAGAACAAATTTCTATTAGGTCCTGATCCATGTCACACTTACCTCCATTAACATTTCACCTCGTTTCTCAGGCTCCTTCCTGGGTTTTCTTCCTACCCCAAATGAAGACTTTTTCCAACAAAGTCTATGCTGGACTAGGAGTTACTCTTTTAGAAACTTTGTCTTCTCCTGACATTTTTCATCCATAAATGTTTAGTGAGGAACTTGTGGAATCAAAAATAAGCTGCAGCAAGCAGAATCAGAATGCCCAAAGAAAAGAATTCAAACAGATTTGTTTTCTTCTACTCTCCTTCTTTTCTTCCCCTATTCTCTCTGGTCATGAAAATGAATGAAAAAAGACAAGACAGTCAACAACTCTACAACTTAAAAAAAAATAGATTATATACTATTTAAACTCTTGTGGTTTTTTATTTGAAGAGTGGGTTTAACCTAAGAAAGATAAGTAGCAACTAGGTACAGATGTGTAAATGTCATTCATATACCTGCCAAAAAGCTAGGTCATTGATTAGGTTTCTGGGTTCTTGTCATGTGCTCATGCTGCGAAGGAGTTAATCCATTCTCATTTCTCTAAATCTTTTCTCCTTCCAGTGGCAACTCCAATTGGTATTCTGTTCTATTCACATACACAGAAAACCACCTACTTTCTGCCTCCAGTTATTAACTGCTATAGCTTCCCCCAATGTGAAATTAAATTTCCTTGTCTTCTCATTCAAAATCAAGTCTAAACCTTGCCCCAGTCCCATTCATTAGAAATAGCCACAAATTCCTTAACAAACAGTTTTCACCATGGCCATTCACTGTTATATTTCTGTTGTCCTTAGATCAGTTATAATGAACACTGGGAAACAATGAGGCCAGAACAATGAAGCAAATACCCTCGCTCCTTGTAGCCCTCATGTCCTTTTCATTTCTTTCAATGATTCCCAAATTACTTGTATCCAAAACTCAGTTCTAAACTCCATGTAAACCTCATTTACAATTACAGCCAAAGGACTGCAATAGTGAACATTTTCATTCATCTAAAGTCTTCAAGCTAGCTGTCTGGTCATCCTCAAATATATCAGAAATCCTGAATATCTTTTGCTAGTTCTTTCACTTTAGGTCATAATTTCTGTACTTTTTTTTTTAAGACTTCCATTGACAGTCACACAAAACCTTATCTAATTGTAAAAACTCTATTACCTCACACAATTTTTAGCTGTTAGCCCTCTTTTCAGCTTGCACCAGAAGGAACCCTCCATTTAATAGCAGACAGGGTAATTTCCACATTTTCATTCAAAAAATAAAATATAAAACTGATTTCATTTCCTGATAGTCCAATTCTCTTTCTTTCTTTGTATTGATACAAGTATTCATCCTTGTATTTTGCAAAACGTTGTATTAAATGTCTATACTACAGTATCTCCCCTCTTTCTCTCCCTCTCAAGTAAAGACCCATTTATCATTAAAAAACAGATTCAGTCCAAGTGAAAACTGAGGGAATCTTTGGACCTAAACCTCACCAGGAAAATACAGAATGTGGTGTCACAGAGATTGACAAGGGAAGCTGCACCATTTTGGAAAAATGCACTTATAAGAATTGTCATTAGCTTTTTAAATTTAAGCTACAGTTGTGATTTGGTGCATTGAATATTAGTAAAATACTTTGATAGGAAGATGATCATACTGTAATGCTCTCAATAATTTCAAATGTATCTATTAAATGTTTAAATGTTTCTGTTTATAAGCATTAATTTGATGTTGTCAAATAAGTGACCTATAAAGACTGTCTGACAAAATTTCAGTCACTCATTTTCAAATGTCAAATACACCTCAGGAAAAGTTCTTTCCTAAAGAATATAATGCTGCAGGTCTCTATATCAAGTATTCACTTATGTAAGTGACACTGAATTGTTTCTGAAATAAAAATTTATGATAGCAAATGTACTTTAAATACTGAAAGGAGCCTCATTACACTTCTGTAGTCAAGATCCTAGGATCCTACCTTTTTTCCAAAGTGAAAACTTACACAGAATCTCAGAATATTAGGAGTTGGAAAGGACCTTGAAAGATCATCTAGTCCAACCCCCCTACCAGAGCAGGATCCCCTAGACTAGGTCACACAGGACAGCCTGTTCAGTGCTCTGTCACCCTTACAGTAAAAAAGTTTTTCCTCATGTTCACATGGAACCTCCTATGCTCCAGCTGGCACGCATTGCCCCTTGTCCTGTCATTGCACATCAGACAGAAGAGCCTGGCCCCTTCCTCCTGACACTCGCCCTTTACAAATTTATAAACATTAATGAGGTCTCCCCTCAGTCTCCTCTTCTCCAAGCTAAAGAGACCCAGCTCCCTCAGCCGCTCCTCATAAGGGAGATGCTCCACTCCCTCAATCATCTTTGTGGCTCTGCGCTGGACTCTCTCCAGCAGTTCCCTGTCCTTCTTGAACTGAGGGGCCCAGAACTGGACACAATATTCCAGATGCGGTCTCACCAGGGCAGAGTAGAGGGGAAGGAGAACCTCTCTCCACCTATTAACCACACCCCTTCTGATACACCCCAGGATGCCATTGGCCTTCTTGGCTGCAAGGCACATTGCTGGCTCATGGTCATCCTGCTGTCCACCAGGACCCTCAGGTCCTTTTCTGCCTGGCAGCTTTCTGGCCACTCACCCCCAGGCCTGTAGCGCTGCATGGGGTTATTGCGTCCAAAGTGCAGGATGCAAGTGCGACAAGGCACTTGGCCTTGTTGAAGCTCATACAATTGGCCTTACTGATTCACTGATCATCTTTTTGAAGAGCTTATTGGAAACTAGGTCAATTTTCTTGTGCTCTGCATTTGTATCGTGTATCACTAGAAAATTACCAAAAGCTATAAAACAAAAGGTGATAAACATAGTTTGATAATAGACATGAAGGAGAAAGAGTTCATGAGAACTCTAAACTATGCCTTAAGTCAAAGTCTCAAACACAACCTTCACAGCCTCACAACAGTGGTCAGGCATGTACACTGATTTTCCTTAACAGGCAGCTCAAGTTGCCCAAGTTCTTTGTGAAGAGTGACAAGTAGCATATGAGGCTGATGATCCAGTGTTTGACTCGGTCCTTAAGGAACAAACTCAGTCTCAAAACAGTAAGTTCTAAAACCCTCTTAATAGACAAATTAGTGTGGGCTAATGACAATTGATCATACAGGCAATTGCTATCCTGACAAGATTTCTGAAAAAATAGTTCATATACATTTTGACATTTTACAGTCTTTTAAGGCTGGATATTCCATACAGTGGAGAAAAGCAACTGAATGACTCCTTTTTAAACCTTATCTTGCAAAAACACTTAAAATCATAACTCCTGTTGGATCAAATGTCAACAGTGACAATTAAATAAAACATGCTATATTAATCCCTATTTGATTAATTTTTCTCTTTAAGATTAGTATTTGCAATCCTTTAAAAATCCTTTTACAAGTTATAGAGTTTTACAAAGGAAAAAATAACCACTTCAAATGCACAACAGTGTTGCTGAGAAATTACTTGAGAAAAAGTTGATGCTTAGGATAGGAAACCTTGGAAAGACAGACCGCAACAGAAATAACTAGGGGAGATCAAGATAAAAGTATTTAAAAAATTTGGTTGTCTTGCTTGGCCCCATAGTTACGTTCCACAAAAGGGCTTGCAAAGCAAATCTACACATAGAGTGAGGTGAAGGCTGCCTGCAGATAAACTATTTCTTATCCTTTTGTACTGTTTTTGGATGGGATAGCGTTAATTTTCTTCACAGTAGCTAGTATGGGGCTGTGTTTTCGATTTGTGCTGGAAACGGTGTTGATAATACAGGTATGTTTTAGTTATTGCTGAGCAGCTCTTACACAGAGTCGAAGTCTTTTTATCTTCCCATGCCACTCCACCAGCGAGTAGGCTGGGGAAGCGCAAGAAGTTCTGAGGGGATACAGCCAGGACAGCTGACCCCAACTGACCACAGAGATATCCCACACCATATGACGTCATGCGCAGCATATAAAGCTAGGGGAAGAAGAAGGAAGGGGGGACATTCAGAGTGATGGCGTTTGTCTTCTCAAGTAACCACATAAGCGCGACAGAGCCCTGCTTTCCTGGAGATGGCTGAACACCTGCCTGATGATGGGCAAGAGTGAATTAATTCCTTGTTTTGCTTTGCTTACACATGTGGCTTTTGCTTTGCCTGTTAAACTGTGTTTATCTCAACCCATTAATTTTCTCAATTTTACCCTTCCAATTCTCTCTCCCATCCCACAAGAGAGGGGGTAGGGAGGATGTGCGAGTGGCTGTGTGGGCTTAGTTGCCAGCTGGGGTTAAACTACAACACATTTTTGATGAAACTAGAATTAGACTCTCAGACTTTTTTTCATATGAGAGTCTCCCTACTGTGATTAATCTGCACTTTCTCTGAGAAGGTAATTAAAACAATCACACTTCTATGAAAGCCATGAACTAGATTTTCAAAAACCATCTGATGACTTAATAAGTATTAGTCTCCGTGAAAGGCACTGTATACCACCACTTACAAACATCTCAGGAAATGGCTCATCCTGCTCTCTTTGATCTGGGTGTTTGCTACTTCCCTGTAAACTCCAGAAGGTTTTTTACATCAAAACATGTTCTGTCCCCTAAGTGTCTGGTCAGATTTGCAGTAGTTTTCTAATTTAAAGATAATAACAATATTTCAGAAAGGAGAAAAAAATATCAGTTTATGAGATCCCCTGTGCACCACTCTACTTTATACAATCCACACCATATTCAGGTAGGTATAAATTTCAATAATAATATGGTCTGGCACAGGCAATGTAGAACTCATTTGAAAGATAATTGGGCTTTTTGGCTATAACCTGTTTATCTTTTAAGTGTTCTTTAATACTGTTGTGATTGGTAGCCCTGCTAAGATGCTATTGCACTATGCTTTAGTCGGATGTCACTAATTTCACATAAGCCATATTATTATTCTAAATTAGATCAGCTTGCTCTGAATGAGTAATTTATTTCTTTCAATTAGAATACTAAATATTTATTCTTCCTTTTTAATGTTTTGCATAACTCAAGCTAGAAAGGATAGCACAGTGTGCTGAGCAGTAAGAGGCTCATGCTGGCACACTTCTGCTGCTTCAATTCCTGTTGTCACCTGCTGTCCCCAAAAATAAAATTTACAGAAGGAGATATATCTGCAAAAGTACAGATTTCAAGGTACAGGCAGATTCCAGGGTATAATCCTTATGAATAAATTGGTTTAGGGCATTTAACTGAATGCACATTGAAAATGCCAAGATCAACAGTGTACAGAAGTAATTTAATTTTGTGCTTTTAAGGGTTTGGGAGTTGTTTTGGACCTAGCTAAAGATGTGTCACAGCACATACATGTCATTGCTAGGCAATGGAACAGGAACAAAAATTTATCTAAACACATTCTGCAAGCCTACACATTAATCTGTAGAATACAGGTTAATCTCTAAACAAGGTTTTGTTACCATCCTAAGGCTTATCAGTCAGGGAGGGTAGAAAAAGAAAGACGGTCCAGACATGAAAGAGAAAGGGCTACTAGTTACCACCTCCTTTAGGCAGCAAGTATAGAAGAGGAATAAGTACAACTTGTCACATAGAGTCACATCAGATTAATGACATGGTCAGTGGGCTGGCAAAAGCAGTGGCAAGAATGAGACTGAGGGGAAAGGAGAGCAGTGGGAAGAGATGGAGTCTCAGTCTCCCAATCCAGGTGGGAAAAAAAATAAGAGTTTATCTCCCCCTTCAAGGACCACCTTAGCATGAGGTTACACCTTGCTTTGAACAATAGGTTAAAAGGATCTAGCTCCCAAAGAATTAAAAATACTATTAAATTATTAAATAACCAAATTCATAACTAACTAGAAAAAGATGTGCAGGGTTTTCAATGTCAGTTACAGAATTTCAGCCTAAGGCTGAAACAATGAAAAGCTGTCATTGGTAAATGCAATCACCAAAGTCCAGATTTTTGGACAATTTTATGTACTTGGGTGGTGGTATACTACAGAAGGCACCTAAACTACCCATAAGAAAAGTGAGATTTGCCGAAGCAGGTAGGTGTTCAGTTGCCATTGCTTTCAACTCTTTTCAGAGCCTGAAGAGACTTCAATCTTTGAGTGCTGGTACAACATACACTTTTACAACACTTGACAAACCTGGCCTCAAAGCCTTGAGATACAAAAGCAACTTCCTCAGTGTATTCCAAGGATAAAAAAGGCCAAGAAAGTGGGGAAAAAGCAAGTTCATTAAAAAAAAAAAGGACTTTTCTGTAACAAATATAGGCATTAAAGATTGAGTTGTGTACAAAATCCCGAGAACCTTACATTAACTGAAGTGCAATGGAACAATCTCATTTTTAAATGGTGTCAGTATCAATAAGCATTTTGGGCACAATTCACTTTTCACATTACAGAAATATATTCAGGGCCACTGTGGTCTTTGTTTTGTATCAGTGAGAGTGGTTTACAAAGTAAACATCTCGAAATTAATCTAGTGTACATTCCTGATTTTAGCAGAGTTAAACAGAAAGATAGATCTGCATGCATATGCACTGGACCACAGGAAAACTCATTATGCTGATTTTTTCTCTAAATGTTTCTGCATTTTCATACACACATTCAAGCAAATTAAATCTCTAATCAGGATTTACGAGCATGCAACAAAAATGAGACCCTATTTGACCGCTCATCAATCCATTTTAATCAAGATAAATACGCTGAACCATAGGTGGGGAACCATGTCCTTTCTCGTGGCTGAAAATAAATTCTAATTATCTTTTGGAAGCTATATGTACACAAATACAGCTTTATAACTTTCAGATTGGACTAATTTATCCAGTAATGGCTTGGTGTATGGGCAGAAGACATATGGAGTACTCTGACTTGCATTACCCCAACATACAGCACAGTCCCACTAGGGGACTTCAGAAACTCTCCTCAACTTCAGAAGAAGGTGGTGAGGAAAGAAAGGTCACTGGTTGGCAACACCATCTCTATCTTCGACACGTCACCTCCATACCGGGACAACCCTGTATTTCATAGTGTCAGTAGCAATCACATCCATCCCCTTCAGCTAGAGGTTAGCAAGCCCCTAGGAGCACAGTGGTGCCACAAGCTCAAGACACTGCAGAAGTTGTGGCACAAGAATGCAGCCAAGCATGCTGCTGAGCAGGGGTGTAGTCAGGCACCACAGGCAAGGCTGGAGCAGAGCGGCCCAGGGGCTTGGGAGTACCACTCACAGGGGTCTCCAGTTTTAATAAGGTATTCTTCTTTCTGTTAGCTAGGACAGAATAGCAACAGCAATTAATAGCAACCATATCAGTCATGCAAGTGTTTGTGATGCCTCTGAAATGCAATATGGCACAGCCCGCAGACCCCATTATCAATTGACATTCAAACACCTGAAAATGGAGAGCAGTAAAATGTTACTGAGGGGGAAGCTGAGGCACAGAGAGATCTGATTTGCTAAAGTTTATTCTGTAAACAAAACCAGGCATGGGATTCAGGCATTAGGCCAGCATTTTTTCTACTAGACTACAGCTCCCCCTCACCATGGGAAACCTATTGCATAGATTTGCTTTTCTTCCCATCAGCTCTTGCCTAAGATAAAGCGTGTGCCACTAGATGACACCTTGACAAGGGGCCATGAGGGAAAAGAGTTTACATCTAAACAGCTCCTTGTTCTCCCTGCACCACACAGTGAAGTGTCTTGCCCCACATAGCTGTGCTGAGAATACCAGGCCAGGCTGGATCATGCTGGGAAGAAGGACTTGACAAGATGGAGTGAAGGGGAGGAAAAAGCCAGGGAAGAAAGGCTGCATGCCTTCTCCTGGATAGTGAGGAGTGCTGCTTGGCCTTTTGTGAGCTGCTACGTCATAGCAGATGAGCCTTGGGGAAAACTGCTAGTCCCACACCCAAATACCTCATCCCTCAGATAAGAGGGTTTGGCAGAGGACAGGTAAGCCCCTATGTTCCTTATATCAGCCTGTGCAGCACAGTCACAGGTCACTGTGCCAGTGAGTTTGATGTCTCCAAGCAACCACGCTGCAGATGCACTGGGCAGCACTCCAGCCCTACTCTTTAGAAACAAGTGAATGTTTTGCATAAGACAACTCATGGGAACAGTTCCATGCAGCAGCTCAGTGTAACCTTGTCCCAGAAAGGACTTGCTGAGCATAGCAAGTAACTGCAGAGACTGAAATTGATTGCTTTTTTCAAGCATCTAAGGAACATAAACAGTGAAGAACATAAAAAAGCTATTTAAGCTGAAAAAAAATCAGCTGGGCCAAAAACAGATATCAGGAATAATTTTAGTTTAACAATCAGGAAAAGTCAACATTTTTACAAAATCTTGTCACTGCATCAGCCTATGCTATGACCATATGTTGAACACAGGATGCAGTTCTGATTCCTCTCAGTTTAAAACCAAGCAAGCTACACTGGAGAAGGCACAGAGAAGGGTGGCTAATGGTACCAAGTTTCTTGTGTCCAGAACTCTTCAACCCGGAAAGGTTACGATCAAAGGAAAGAGAGAATAGAAGTTTAAAAGAGGAATGCTGAGTGACAGAAGCTGATCAAGTCAGCATGGTTGCTCCTTAAAAAAAATAATTAAGCAAACACTAAACAAAATGAAAAACACACAAAGAACAGCACAGAATGAAACTAGCAGTTATCAAGGTCAAAAAGACAAAGAGATCTTCCTCAACCTACCACAGTTGTTTGGGTTCCGAAAGTGACCAGAGCAATAAGGAAAGAAAAATTTGACAGTGCATAAATTTGCTACCTGATGTGTTTATTGCTACAGTGAAAATCTCAACTGAGGAAGTACCAGTGTATACTTGCCACACTTTAACATGCTTGTCTGTGCCACTCTCAGACACACTTAATAAACTGGATGGATTTTCAATCTCATGCACTATGACCTTCCTCTACTTATAAAACTTCTCATAGTGAGGCTCCTGAACAATTTCCCAGCAACAGCAGAGGATGCAAAGCCTTCAAAAACAGAGAGAGATAAGTTTCTGTAGGAGATTGCATGATGTACCAGACAGCAGACATGCTGTCTATTGTATTGCAGCAGACATGCTGCAATATCAAGATCTATAAATCCCATTTGCTTTCAGTCCTATATCTTCAGATTAACTCAGGTTATGTTGCTCATTTGTCTACATTTGTGAGTACCACAACACCTGACTACAGTTACATTGTTTAGCTTGCCCTTTTGCTGAAGAATTCACCTATATTTTCTATTTTCAAGCTGCCAATAGCATAAAATATTAAAACTACAATTCTGAGAAGACAGTGTTTAGTTTTCCAGATTATCTTTAAATCCATTGTATTGAAATATTAAATGCCTCAACAACAAAAAAATAGCAACTTGACCAACATCAGAAAAAAGAGGTGGTTGTTAGTAAACATCATGCCTTGTCATTTGCAACTCCGGCAAGCTGCCAAATCCTGCTTATTTGGGTTTTCATTCGTTGCTAAGTCCAGCTTCCAAGCTGACCACACTTGAGAAGCTTTGTAAATTGCTCTCCCATTACTTTTATCCATAGAAAAGTAAAATTAAGACAAACCAGGAATTATAAAAAGTTTTCCACTTCCTATGAGAGTCACTAAATTAAAAAAAAAAAAAAAAGCAGCCTTAAGATGCAACTACATTCAGCTGGGAGGTGCCTCTTTCATGCCACTGCCCAGCCTACCTGACAGCAGCAGCTGCTTAAATCTGAGACCCCGGCACATGGAATGGGCAAAGAGCTGTATGATGGACGACATCTGGGGTGGTACCATTGCTGTAAAAATGGCTTATGATCTGCTAGTGAAATACAGACCAGTGAGGTATATTAACCAGTCAGGCTGAGACTGGAGGAAGACAGAAGAAAAAGCAGGGTGCCTGTAGTAATCTTTTCCCTCATGCAGGCTCCAGCTGAGTGGCTGTCTGGTGCACACTCCAAGGCCCAGGCAGAGTGAGAGTCCTCTGCTGGAGGACCCATCTATGAGCTATGTTCACAGATGGCAGAATCCTGCCTCATCTTTTGCTGGTGGGACAGGAAGGGATGGAGGAACATGAGATAGAGGAAGGAAGGAGTAGGAAGTGGTTACTGGACACAGAAGCACCAGTTTCAGTTATCATTGATTTTATATGATGGAGCTGAACTTTGCCTGTGTTCAGAATAAAAATACCATTTTCTAATTACTCTGTCTTTAATAACCTTGAGTCAGTGACAGCCAAGATATTTCAGTGCACATCTGAAAAAGAAAATGTTTTTTTCAACCTGCATTGGTTTCTGCTTATCAGGATGAATCTAAGTCATTGCTTTAAAAAAAACAATCTGCAATTTAAAAAGTTGTTCCTTAATACATTTTCTACATAAAAATATATTTGACATAATTACATTTTTAAGACATGACTTGGAATTCCATTTTTAGCACCAATGTTGTAAAGAAGAAAAATCACTGAATGAGGAAAGTCACTGATTAAGGAATTGCTTATGGAGTTTTTTGATAGCTGTCAAAATGAACAATACTGAATTGATCCTAAAGACTGAATGTCATTGCAAATCAGCTTGCCATAACAGTTATCACTCAGCATAGGTCAACCTTTATTTGAAAAACAATTAATTGTGAATGCAAAAGGAAAGAAAATTCAGTTATTAAATATGGTTGCTTGCTTGTTGCATTAAATCACACTAGTCACACTAATCAGTCCTTGTTACTTATTCTTATCTTTATGCCTTTGGCAAAGTATAATTGAGGATCTTTTCTTAGAATTCCTTTACAAAAAATTGTGTTTTCCAGAAAACTTTATTATGTTCTTTTAAATTAAGAGGCAAAATATGTACCATGACAATCAGCATTTAATACTGGATAACATTAGAGACCTTCAGGAAAAAACTGTTACATTTTCAGATTTCATTTGAGAAGGCCATATCCATCTTTTCTTAGCTTTACAAAACCCCATGATAGGCGTATTGCTACAGAAAAGCACTGCAGAAGAGTTTTAACTAACATATTTTTTCTTGCCATCTCTCAGGTTCTCCCATAGCCCTTGAGTGGAACTCTTTTCCATGTTAATATAGTTCAATGGAAACATTGTTATGGACACAAGCTGAAAGGCTGGAACACATGCCTAAAAAAAATGTTCCAGGAGAAAGCAGTAGTCCCTGGTTGGCCTGCTCCTGGTTCACATTAGTTTCCCATCTTAAACTACCTCTGTGTGTTCCAAAGTTCCACAGGTATTTGAAAAGAGCTGTCAGCTTCTCTCTTAGCCATTGCTTTGCCTGTTATTTTCAGGAAAGAAAGTTCTATGGAGAACCTCACATCTATCATTTGTCAGCTCTGTTCTTTTCTTCTTTAAAGTCATGACTCATTTAGCTGAGGTACAAAACATAAACAAACAGCATGTCAAACAGCAAGTGGTAGACTGGCTGGGTATCTCTTTTTGTCCTTTTATTCCTGTCACTTAAATCACAAAAAGCTTTGCTTTGTTCTGATCACATTGCCGCTTTTAACCCTCTGGGAATGAGAAAGCCCTAAACATTTTCCAGAACTGTCACCCTTTGGGAATCTGGAATACGTAAGTAGCTGAAGAGCAATTATTTTTCAACTGCCCTTTTCCAGACCTCTCATCATAGGTAGTCCACAAAGAGCAAGCGGAGTGTTCCTTGTCTCATGGACTGCCTGGAGAGAGCATTGGTGTAACAACCAACAATTGTTACATGGACAGTTAGTACTGGCAGTGCCACCAGTGGAAAAGGTACCTGAAACTTGAATGAGCTCCTAAGAAAAACTATGAGATAATTAAAACTGTAATACTGTGGCAATAGACAGGGCAAATACCTCTGAAAAAATTAGAATCCTTGATGTCATCACAACACGGAGTGTGCTAGAATCAAAAACCTGCTCTAGTTAGCTGGCATGTGGGGATTAGTTCATACTACAACCCCTGAGATTATATTTTTTAGATAGATGCATTCCACACACGCCTTTCTGTGTGTTTTATTTACTATATGCTTAAAAAGAGTAATGCTTTATGTTTAAAACATTTTCAATGAACACTTCTTTTGACCGAGCCTGAATTCAAACTTGCAACAAAAGCCATTGCATTCTTCTCTCTGTTGTGCAACAAGATAAACATGGAAAACAGGTCTATGGTGTACAGAAAGGTTAAAGGAGGTTCCTTGAAACCATTCATCTTTTGGCCCTTTTTTATCTACTTGTATTGGAACTACAGTAAGTATATTCAAACTTTAAAGTCTATTATAAAAACATGCCATAAACACAAATGCCATCGTTTAGTAATAAAAACTGAGTTTTATGGCAATGCGATTTTCATAATACTGAATCAATGCATATTTAGCAACTTTGACTAAAATGGCATTTACATGTGACTCTCATTCAAAAAAAACCCCAACCTTGAAAATAAATGGTAGGAGGACCAAATCAGCTTATTTTCCCTAGTGTTAACCTTATATACCAGGCCAACCCTTGGAAAATATTTCTCTAGTTTGCTTTTAGCAAAACCACATAGCTATGTGGAAAACTGTGATGTTAAGTAGTCACTCTAGATTATGTAACTGGGACTTTTCACTGATCTCTTTGTGCCAAAATTTGCAGCTTGAAGACTATGGTTTGATTCAAGTAGCTGTGGTAGCAGCCTTTTCCTAAATTAGCCAAGTTATTTCAGTCATCTTGTTTATTATTCCAAAAATAATGATTATGATCTTGTATAATTGCTCATGGTGCAGTATCTGTACTTATGGGTAGTATATTCTCAGTAAACAGTTTGAGCAACTACAGCTATGTAACAGTGAATATTTTTGCAAAACTGAGATTTGGAAAATTTCAGTATATGCTACCTTTTTCTTACACTTCACTACTAATTTTTAGTACCAGGCTGATTTCATTCTCACTTCAAGTTTTTACATAGGGCTGTTGGTAACACATAGTGATTGGACCAGTCAATTTTAACAAAGTTTTCTGGCCAGCATTGGAAATATCATTCAGTTTGTTTCATAGGTTCATGGTGAATTTGTTAAATGAAGTAATAACGCTTAGAAAGAACATTCAGTTCTGAATGAAACTCACATTGAAACCACAAAATATAACTGAAGTGGGTGTGCTTCAGATACAGACCCTACTTTCAAGTCCCATGTAATCATTGTAACATTGTCTTATATTTCAATATTCAGGCACCTTTCTGGGTTAAAACAACAGCAGTAGCAAATTTGTGCACAAGTTTCCAGTACTTCTCAAAACTGTCTAAGCTAGCATCCTTGTAATTAAGAGTTTTGGAGACACAAGATGACCCATAGTATTTCCTTTTTATGTATCACAAATATTTGGCAACATTTGTTGACAGGCAATTCATGACAACTTTGTTTTCAACCTTTAAAATGTAATTCAGGAAGCCATTGCTTTGGTGGCAAACCTGTCATAAGAAGGTTTTAATTTTGCATCCCGTACCTTGCTTGCACTCCCATTTGAACCAGTGCAATGACTTGTAAATTCCCATTGTAGACCCTAGCACTGAAATAAATGTGCTTCAGAAATAACCCCTCACTTGCTAGACAGTGAGCCAAAGAACAGAGATTTAAATTACCAGACAGGAATCTGCCACCTTGGCTGATGCCATTAACTTCTGAAATTATACCTTACATCCTTCACTTGTGGGCTTTCTAGCCAGCACCTTTCAAGACACACAGACATTGAGAAGGTTCATTGCTTGAATTTGCTTTGATTTGAATTTGCCTGGTCTCAAGCTAATAATTTTGTTAATGGTTAGGACCAAGATCTTAAACTGGCATTGGAATCTGGCCAGGAGATAGTGCAGGACTGTAAATATAGCAACAATATATTCTTGGAAGACCAAGTGTTGAAAAAGTCAAGCAGGCTTTTTTGGGACTAGTGGGCAAACAGGCACCATTTTCCTATAGAGATCCAGTAACGCAACTGGAGGTCACAAATGCATGGATGATCACTGCCAGGTCCAAGTAATAAGGATTCTTACAGAGCAGAAGATACGGGAAGGATCATCTGTGGCTAGCAATAAATTCAACAGGAATTCAGGGAGTCTTTCAATTACAATCAGTAATGTTTCAGTCAGGATTGGGAAATTAGAAAGAAGTTCAAGAGTTTCTGTGCACAGTAAATTCATTGAGCTTCTAACCTCAAAATCTGTTATATGTGCAGATGCCATTTCTGCCAGGAAACTGGTAAGACTTCAGTTTTAAATGTAAAGTCTTTTTATTCCCATAATAACTTTCCTTCCAAACTTAAAATTACTATTTTACTAAGGCAGCTCAGAATAAATTAGAGAGCAGTCATCTACATAACACTTGTCTCAAGAGATAATCATTCTCACTTTATCATCATCAGCTACTTAATGAAAACAGCAAGTGTTTGGTATGGCTTGCAGCTGTCACATAGGCTGAGGGGACTTCATTGATCCTGAAAATCTCAGTAGTCCCAGTCAAATCCTTGGGGCAATATCCCTACCTTTTCTAAGTTTTCAAGATTTTGAAAAGAGCTAACAAAAATAAATCAATAAGAGTGATTTTTGCAGGCACTCCTGGGTTTGCTTTGTATGATCTCAACAGAAATTGGCTGCTAGAACTGCTTATTATTATTATTCTGTCCTTCACTGGAAGATTTCTTTTCTCATGCTGCCCTCACATTTTTTAGGTGTAGATAATCTGAACTTGTTCCCCTTAAAACACCCTTAGAAAATTTAAGGGCTTTATGCATTCAGAGCATATTTGTTTAACTTGGGAAAAAAGTTGCAATCAACAATATTTCTTGGTGCTTCATATTCATATTGAATTCAAAGCATACAAATCTGACTATAGGCACAATGGATATCTACCTTTAATTTTAGCACCGCTGTCCTGCTTTAACACATTTTTACAAAGAGTTAATTTAAAGGGTACCCCTGAAAACGTTTTGTCTCCAGTTGCATTTTCATTCATCCTTTCAAGTAAGAATGAAAATATCCCTGTTGCACTGAAAAAACTTTTTAGACATAAAAAGAAATGCCATAAAAATAAAATGTGTTAATCGTGCTACAATGATTAAATGGTCAAAATATAACAGATCCTTGAAAACAGAAGTTGGGTTTGTGTGGAGTAATTCAGTAATATTATGGTATGTTAAATACTGCTATTGCTAGTAAAACTGTTAATTAGTTTGGTAAAGTCTTAGTCTTTGCTCATTAGAAGAGTTCACAGTCCAATACACACTGCTTCAGCAAATCTGTGGCTACTGGAATATTGTGGTTGAAAAAATATCCAGCTTTTTGAATTAGATTCATTCAGTGTGATAAGCAAGGAATCTACAGCTTCCAGATAAATGTCCAACATACTGGCAGCATGTCATATCCAGAAAACGTGCGTGAACTACCAAAAATTATTGTAAGATTAAATACAATAGCCATTTACATTGCCAGAGATGTGCCTCAGAAATGGGTCGCCTTGAACATATCTTGACTGAATTGGCTGATATCTGTGTCCAAGACCAATGGCCAAAGCAGCCAGAGACGTGCCAGTTTACACAAGCTGAAATTTGGTTTTTCCTGTCACTCAATCTCTTCCCAGTGTAAGGCTTATGGGGTGCATGGTGCTAAGTCTGCTGGTATGTTTCCACTAACTCAAAAAAAGTAGAAAATTATACCAGTGTCTCTGTTAAGCTGCATTGTACTATCTACTTACTAAAACCAAATAAATAGCTATAAATTAATTTAAAACTTAATACTTTGCCAAAAAACAATCCCTGACTACAAACTATGTGGTTTCTTGTGATGACTTCCAGTTCCTTTTTCCTTATATTTCCTTAATTTCAAAAGCAGGTCCTTTACTTTACTCCAGCAGAGGTATGTGACAGAAAAAAACATCTCTAAGCATATCTGCTGGACTTAAGTAATTTATCTTTTGTTTTTATCACTTGGAAAAACACCAGCCCTCTCTAACAATGCACTAATACATGAATTGGTGAGCAGATTTTTTTCCTAGACCTGAAACATCACTGGGCATTTTATAAAGTCAAGTTAACTTCTCAGAAGAAGTGCTGCTCTAAAATGGCTACAAGTAACTAATTTTCTGATTAATTTCCATCTTTAGCTCTGCACAGTGACAGGTTACAAAGCCATCTTCAAAGCTGTCCGTGAGATTCCGGTGATCTAACTCACCCAGCGGCTGTGATGTTACAGGAAGGTTGCTGAGCTCAGAGGACTGTCCTCTGGGGCACCTGTTAATGAGAACCATTCCCAGATACAAACGTGGCCATCCATGCTTTTGACCGCATTTATTTTCAATCCTATACATGAAGACAGCACTGCTCATATTGTAACACTCTAAGTCAGTGAATGTGGAGTAAAGGACAGCAGGGTAAATCCTGTTCACTATCACAAAATTGCGACAGACAGGGTGGCTACCGACACTAACTTCATTGAGCTCACCACTTTCAGGAAATACTCCTTTTCCCTGAGAAATGCTTTCATTTTAACACTGAGCTCCACTAATTTTGAACCAGATGCCATCCTCCTTACTGCTGAGTTGATGGACTATTGCTATTATTTCAGTCTGAGATATAGGTACTGATAGACAGACTCTTTTAAGGGTCATCTTCATCAGGTATTTCTCAAAATTTCAGTCACAAGAAGGCACAATCATTTCTGATCTGCTACAAAAATATCTTGCCATGACAATCTAGCAACTCTTTCTTAAAATAAAAGACAAGTTAATAAGGCTACTCTGCTTTAAATTTATAACCACTGCTGCACATTTGAAGTTAAGTCATCAATAGAGTGCTAGGAAATACTTTAAATTTCTGGAAATATTCTTAGGTTTTTTTGTTGATTTTCTTATTACTGAGCATTACTACAAAAGTCTGTCTTGAAACAACTCTCTGGCAGCAACAGCTTTGATGGTAACTTCATGATATCATCCACAATGCAAACCAGCCTACAAAAAGAAGTGATGGTCCCCAATATGCACACTAGCCGATTATGATGGCATTCAACAGCGACTCAGTCTGAAAGGGCAGGTGCTATTAACCTCCAGGAAGAACTGAGAAAAGTTGAACTGCAATGAGCTGTGAAAACATTTTACCCCTTCAGCTCTTAGACAGAAATGCAGCAACACTTTTGCTTTGTCCTGTTTTGTGCAACAGCGGACTTCCTTAGCTTAGACACTTCATGGCAGGACCAGGGTCCAGGCAGTAACGCTACCTCAAAAGGACTAATTTTCCAGCTCAGCAAGCCTTCAATTCACCTTCTCTTTGACATTTTTTATTAAGTGCCATGTGGGCTTTTACAGATGCTACGTAGAGGTACCTAACTTTCCTCACATTGCAAATAAGCTGTTGTGCTAACTTCAGGCTGTGAAACTCATAGCATTGGGGGACTCTTAAGAGTTAGGAGCTGACTGAGCCAAGGTCCACTTTTGAAGACATTAGCCTACTGAGAGCAGCAAATGAGATATATATCATTTGATGAGTTCAGAATGAATAAGGATAACTATGTGGCCTCCATTGAGAACAAATCTTATTGATTTGGAATTGAGTGTACTATCAGCAAGTTTGCT
>NW_010161980.1:0-1859 GCF_000695765.1 Mesitornis unicolor | reverse complement strand
GGAGGTTATCTAGTTCAACCTTCTGTTCAAATAGCAGTAATTTCAGGGTTAGGTCAAGATGCCCAGAGCTTTGGCCACTTGAGTTTTGAGGATCTCCAAGGAGATCCTACCATCTTTCTGGCTAATGTGTTCCAGTGCTTAACCTCTCACTGGGAAGATTTTTTGTTCTGTTCATCTAATCAGGATCTGCTTTGGTGTGGATCATCTCCATTGCAGCTTGTCCTTTCCTCTTGCACCTCTGAGAAGAGTCTGGCCCTGACTTCTCCATAATCTGTTCATCAGTTATCTGAGGACTGCCGTTAGACCCTCTCTTAGCCTTCCCAGGATGAACAAACCCAGCTCTCAGCCTCTCCTCATACATCATGTAAGTTGTGTGCTTCAGAGCACATAATAGTTCATGTGTGTCCGACAATTTACCTAAGGAGGCTGGCTGTATTCTGTGCAGGAAAGCATCTCCAGAAGACATTTTAGTGTACCGATGCCAAACACTTACGTAGCTATTACACATACCCCAAATTATGCTACTTAGTTATCTCTGTAATGCTGTCTAGCCTCCTAATTTGGACATCTAAAGGATGTGATGGGCAGAAACTTTTGTCCACATTCCCACTATTTAGTAGTTAACTACTCAGTCAGTTATAAAATTAGTTGGTTGTAGGAATGCAAAAACTGAAATGTAAAATTAATTACCTTTATGCATGAAGGCAATTACAAGCAATACAGACATGCATTCTGTGGCCATATATACATACACATCCAGTTTACAGTGTACTCAGATATACTGTGACAAAAGCAGTATGCAAACCATAGTAATACATGATGCTTGCATAACAATAGTATAAATTGTTTTCATCATGAACCTGTAACATCTCAACTTGAACCACTCTCTTATCTATCACCCTCAAGACTCTTGATGCAATCCTGAGCAGCTATAAACTTTCATTTAATGTAAAAAAACCCCACACCCAAAATCAGATCATCAGATCAACTCTGACCTGCTATCACGCAGAGCACCACTGATTCGAACCTGCTGAATATGAACTCTGAGGGAATTAAATCCTAATTATCTCCTAGACTCACCAAGTGGTACCATCTCCTTTATATGCAGAAGGAAATCTGCCTCTGATTATCACTGACTTCACTTGCTATATTTTCATTTATACAATTTTTTCTAAGGAAAATCCTGAAACAAAAAGTCCCATTGACAAAAGTGAGATGTGCTTATGAAGAATAGCTGATGATGTCTGGTACAGCTTTGTCTAACTCATAAGTTTAGTTTTTTGGATCAATATTAAATACAGCAATGGGACAAAAACTCACAACATCATAGTTTGAAGTCTTCATGCTCAAGACATGGACATGTAATGTTTTATTCAGATTTCTGATTCTAATTTTTTTTCTAATTCAATATTTTTATAAATCAGTTACATATTCTAGATTTATTTAAGAGGACAATTACATTTGAGTATATTAGCCAAAAATCTGGAACATATCACTTTTCAGGATGAACATTTAACTCTAGGAAATATTCTGTTATAATTATCAGGACAACAAAAGGAAATTAATTAATCTGAACCACGTTAATATCTCATAGAACATAAATGAAATATTTTCTATCTGGTCGTATAAATATATAAATTTGCTTTTTTTTTTTTTTTTTTAGTAAACCAGGTCCAAGTTTTCATAAAGGAAGAAGCGTCTGATCAATACGCAAAGTCTGCTGTGTTTCAAGTCAGCTTTTGGTGGGAATTAACTCAGTTTGTATTTCATGCATCTCGGGCAAGTGATCTGTTAGACCACTGCATAAAAGGACATACAGACCTCCACCTATATTTTGTCTAGAGGTTGATACCATCTAT
>NW_010161979.1:0-1374 GCF_000695765.1 Mesitornis unicolor | reverse complement strand
AATCCTTTATCTTCTTTCCAGAATTTTCCTTGTAGTATTTCCTGCTTTTTGTTGTGTTCTGCTGTACATTGTATGGAGAACACCTATCTGACCACATCCCATATGATCGAACTTCATCCAGGTCCTCCACAAGAGTACGGTTATGTAAATTTGCCTTTTCTTCTAACACTACAAACAGTACTGCATATCCTTTCTTCCCACTGTTGAATGGCAGTGAGGCCCTTTGAAGTTACTTCCAGCAGAAGACAGACATGCTCTTAAGCGTGTCCTGATTTCTTTTTATATATGTGACTGTCCTAGATAACCTCCATTTTACAGAGGTTTTTCTATTAAAATTGACTTCTTACCAAGCAGATATACACAGACCAGGGACTCCGGTGGACAGAATACTGTTTTCTACCTGTACCAGTTTTCACAAAATTCACATCAAAAAGGTATTTCCAGGACTAAAAACTCAGCTTGCATGCTGGAAAACAAGCATGTGTAACTGCACCGCCTGGTGCTATTTGAGCTGACAATAACAAAAGACCAAGAGAAGGAAAAGTAGGTTGTCCCAGAGAACCATAAATTAACAAATCTTATTTGTCTTGTGCTATTCTGTAGCTGCTGGATACTCTACCAATATATTGAATGGTGTCTCCAGACAAAAATGAAAGAAGAGAGCAAAAAATTACATAGTCTTACCTGAATCATCCAAACCTTTGAATTGCAAAAGGCATGAGATATCTGACAAGAGGAGGCTTTCTAAAGATTTTGTTTTCATTTCACAATAGCAGGAGGGGGCTAGAAAAGCCTAAAACCAAAAGACATCTTTCACAGCTGTGAAAGTTCCAATAGTTTTGTCCCAGAACCTGGAAGTGGTATCATCCTCCCCCCTCCCCCAAAAAAACAAACTCAAACAATAAGAACAGGAAAACTAAACATCAGTAATGGGTCTCACTGAAATCTTCACTGTACGTTGAATGTATGAAGTGATGATCAACTCCATAAAAAGTTTGACATTTGTTTGAATTGTTAGAGAAGAATTGGCCCCATGGAACATCTCTTAGTGCAGGATAGCTGGATTTCACGTTAAGGTGCTTTAAGGACATCTTGTGAACAGTTAAGGTGACAGATGTTCCTGCTCTTTCAGCCAAGGCTCTGTTCCCGCAAGTCCCCAGTAGGTCATTGAGAGTGGTGTGGCAGGACTGTATAGATGCCAACCCAGTGACTATGTCTGTGCACGTAATGCTACCTAGTCATTGCACGTGCACCAGAAACACAACTGCAAATGCTAAGAAAAAGGAATGGAGTGATCTCCTTTATGCTGGAAGTCACAGGGACATGACACCTTAGTCCTTTTATGTCACAGAGTCATACCAGATTTTCATATTG
>NW_010161978.1:0-44579 GCF_000695765.1 Mesitornis unicolor | reverse complement strand
ATTCCCTGCCCAACTCTCCAGCCTGTCTAGAAAGAAAAATCTGTCACCACTACAGAAAGAAAATCTGTCACCTACAGAATGCACTGAGGAGGGACTCTTGGTGCCACTTGTCTACTAACCATACATAAGAAATCTCATGTCAGCTTCATGTGAGTTAAATTAATAAAAAGACAAAACAGGTCTTTTGTAATTTTGTTGCATTTGTAATTTGTAATATCGTATCAGCAATTAAAATTGCAGACATGTTGACATAATGCATGATTTAGCCACGAAACTCATTGGCAAGAGATATATACGATAATAGTTTTGTGGCCATTAAAGACTTGAGGTTTATGAGGAAAATCAGATTTTTGCTTGCACTAAATAGAATAAAGTATTTTAATTTCTGAAACTTTGTTATTTAGGTCATTGTAGTTGGTGATAAATGAGATTAAGGACTTTACACGCAAAGTCCTAATGGGTCTTGCAAAATTCTCTGTGCCATCTAGAACTTCCCATCTTCACAGTCAGGATAACGGACTTGCACAAATCATCAGCGTGACCTGTAATGATAATTCCAGTAGTCCTCTGTAAGAAAGCCTTCATACATACGTAATGTCAGGATTCTGTCTGAGAAGAGTTATGTTTTTATGCTTTCCACAACTGCAAAGGTCCTTACCCTGTTCTTAGTGAGAAAGAACTGCCACCATTATAGTAATTAGGGATGGACTGAAGATTGTATGGTATGACCCATTTTCTGTAGCGCTAATTAGACAAGATCAGCTAATGTGCTCTACTGAGTGGTAACCTTCCTTCTGAAGTTCTTGGGGGAAATTCAGGTTTATATTTATGACATCTTTCAGACTGACATTTGTATTTTTCATATATGCGCACATACATACGTACAAACACTTACATATATGTGCTCCCCAAGGACTATTTGCATAGTCAAGAAAAGCATGTTTCTTACCCAAAAGTAGTTGTATTTTTGTCTTTTGCATTATTCAAATACTCTGAAAAACTGATTAATTGCAAGTAATAAAAGTATTTATTTTGTAATATGGAAAGTATCTCATGGTTTGAGGTATTTTGAAGAAACAAGTGCAGTTTTCTGCCAGACCAGCTTTTTCAGATCCTTATGCAAATGACTTAGGAAAAACTGGGCACCAAAGCAAGGTGAGTTTGAGGAGGTGCACGTCAATCTATCTGACTCTCCTCTTTCCATTTATTAAACAGGTATAATAGTACTTCCCAACCTCAGAGAGGTGTTCTCGGTACAGTAAAGATTGTGCAGTAAGAAGATAGTGTAAAAATGAGGATCCTGCGAGAACACCGAAAATAGGTCAAAATAGTCAAAATTTCCAGAATTTTTGAAAATCCACAGTCAGACATTTGTGTGGTAATGTCTTCATGGGTTTGTGTCTTTCCATGAAACACAAGGAGAGGTGACCTACTCTATGCGCAGCATTTTCACACTCCCTTTTAAACATGCAGGATGTATCTGCCTTCAGGGTGATAGAACGTGGGATTCATCTCATTACCAATGCCAAATGCAATCAGTAGACAACTTGCTGCTTTAATTTCTGAGGACTTATTCTTATAGATATGGTTGTAGTTAAGCTTATCATGTGATCATTTAGAAAAAAAGGTGAGTAGTTGTTTTTCTCTAGTATATCTACCCATTGGCAATGAGTAGTTGGGATTAAAAGCTCCATCTAGCCCAAGGCTATAATGAATATTCAGGAAAGATGATTCTGTACTGCTGCTTAGGGAAGTAAAAAGACAACCCCTGTAACATTCAAATCTCCTGTGCCATTGGAATAAACAAGCAATATTTGATTAAGAACAGGAAGACAGAAGATGCACTGATGTACATCTCATACTGAAAGAGACTTTATATGGTATTAAATTACCAACAGATTCCTGTAGGTACAGTGCATGAATCATTATTATGATGAGAGTTTCACCCAGCTTTTATTTGGATGGTGTTTGGTTTTTTTTAAAAATAAAATACAGCAGATGAATGAAGTACGCTATCAGTGGACGTCACAGTGCATTGAAGTATTTGTTCATCCTTCTGGATTGACACACAGAGCAAAATGATTCTACACCTTCGGTAACAAAGTGTCATCATTAATGGGAGAATCAGCAGACCTAGTTATATACAATAGAATATAATTTATAGCAACATGCTAGACGTTGAACAAAAAGCATTAAAATCCTGTACTACATTAAGCAGAGTAATATTTTAGTTAGTTCACATTGTTGGTTTTGTGAATGTAAATGCCCTGCAGTTTTTACAGCTAATAACTTTTTTTACATATCAAGCCATTTAGAAAATATTTCTTAACTATGTATGCTTCGTCAACCACTTTATGAATGATAAAAGCTGCAGGTGCTTTCATAAAGTTAGATTGGGGTAAAAAAAGATATTTACGTTGTATTAGCAGTGACAGGTATTTTTTGTAATGTGATTTATGGACCTCACGATTCATTCTCTTACAAGTTACGTGCTCATCCTTCGAATGCTTTCTGAATCCAATTTCTGCTAAGAATCAGTAAATGCAATTTGTAAATTGGGGTCAATCTTTCAGAAACCCAAGTAGATGAGAGGCCCTGAATCAGCAAAATAAATTAGGCAAAATGAAGCCTGTACATAGCCTTTTAAAAGCTAGTTTTTGGTGTTGAGACTGCTCACCTTGTTAAATTTGCGCCTGAGTTTAAAGCTTTGCTGAACATGGTATTTTCTCATAAATCTTAAGATCTGAACTGCATTTCACATTGGGATAATTTCATTTTACGTGCTCATCCTTCGAATGCTTTCTGAATCCAATTTCTGCTAAGAATCAGTAAATGCAATTTGTAAATTGGGGTCAATCTTTCAGAAACCCAAGTAGATGAGAGGCCCTGAATCAGCAAAATAAATTAGGCAAAATGAAGCCTGTACATAGCCTTTTAAAAGCTAGTTTTTGGTGTTGAGACTGCTCACCTTGTTAAATTTGCATCTGAGTTTAAAACTTTGCTGAATATGGTAAATTAATTTTCTCATAAATCTTAAGATTTGAACTGCATTTCAAATTGGGAGAATTTCATTAGTCAGTGGTTGCACTTAGAAGAGAATTCTCTATTTCTAATCACTTCAATCTTTCTCGAAAGTTGTCTTCTTGTGTGACCTCTGCAAATTCCTCTCAGTCCAAAGCAAGCTTCTGTGGCAAGGTTGTACACCGTCCAGTGGACTTTTCCCTTACTATATTAATGCAGTTCATTCATTTCATATGAAAAATAGCTTTCCAGTGACATGAATATCTTCTGTTTTCAACCATCTGATGACTTATGAAGCGTTTTTCCAAATTACTCATTTTATAAATGAATGAATAACTTTCTCTTGATGATCTAAAGAAGCATACGTGATTTTACAGGTAAAAACAGGTAGGGATATTATTCATTCGTCTGGAAAGCATAAAAGCTTTGGTATTCTCATGCAGTGGCTTCATGGCACAGAAATCCCTCTGGGGGAGGGATGCTCCAGCACAGCTCCCCTGTAGGACACACACTGTAAAGGGAAGCAGTGAGATCTGTCACGTTTGTGTTTTGTAGGTGGCGCAAGGGTGAACGGTAATTTTTTTAAGGTATTCAGCATTATCTTTATACAGTTTTTATATAACGAGCAAATTAATTTGATAAAAGATTATGGGGGAAAAAATCAGCTTTAGAAATAACTGTTTCAATCCAAAATCATCAAATTTAATGGAAATTCTAATTTTTTTGTATAAAATTCAAGACCTTTTCAGTTCCTATCAGTAACTGGCACTCTACGTAGCAAAGCACACTATGAACTTTTTCTTTTTTTCATGTTTTCCATGTTTCCTCACTAAACAGTCCTATTCTTTTCTTGGGATATTACATGAAATACAATCAAAGATTTCACCTCCTTCAGTTGAGTTTTCAAATTATTTTCCTATTAAGTTACCCATGGTTTTCTGGTTGCTGGAATTGGGCAGGTTCCCAAGACAGATTCAAGTGAGCCATTCAAAAGGACTTTGTCTAAACCTGTGTTGTACAATCAGATATTTAAACTGTTTACTAACTTGAGCAACTGAAGATCCTTCCATTATGTTAATCTTGATGTGGATGGAAAATGAGGGGTTTTACATACTTTTGGAAAAAAAACCAGTCAAATCATCATTTTTTTAATGACAAACTAGTTAAATTGTCTTAGGTAGGATGGAAATCAGGTTTCTACAAATGAAAGAGATCTCCCAATAAGTTATACAATGTGGATTTAAATAATTGTCTTTTTTAAAGCACCAGTGTGTGCTGGAGTAAGAATTTTTATGGCAGCACGATAAGCACGATGAAGTCAGCATAATGAGTTATGTGGTGCCAACATCCTGAACATTATTACAAGGATTTCTAAGGAGAAGAATTAACATAAAGGATACAAAATTCATGTCTTCTGGAGGGTCTCTCATTTCTGCATTGGGCCTCAAGGAAATTCAAAACAGAAATGAAAGTCAAAGATGCAACTACTTTCATACTGCCAGCGCAGCGTTCATACATATTTCATGGAAGCCGCATGGGCGGGGAGATCACCATTTTTATTGGAATGGCACGGCTAAGTCTCAGGGTTTTACTATTCACGTCAAGCACTGTGTACTTTCCAGAAGCACAGCCTGTGGGATTTTTTGTTTGTATTTAACCACTGGTGTAAAAAGAAAACAGAACAAGGGGAAATTTCCTGTGTGTTCGCTAGACCAACAACCTTGGTGTCCACTGGATTGTTTTAAACTAAACTTCATTCAGGCTCATCCCACTTTCAGTTACTACGTAGTAATGCAAGTTTCTGAGGTTTTACAACATCCAAATAGCAGAAAATTATTCATATATGAGAGACTTAATTAACTGAGAGAGTGATAAAGATTTAGTGAATGTAAATAATTGCTGCGGTACCCATTACCCTACCCACAGGTTATACTTGTACTAAACCTTGTAATAGCACCATTCAATTTCAAACCAGATCATGCGCCATGTTCTACATGCAACAGTATTGCAAATTTTGAGGTATTTGTTGAGGAGCATTATCCATAGCCACCAGAAAAGAAAACAACGACCCGTACCCTGAGTGTTACATTGAACAATAACCATTAGATGTGCCAGACGCAGAATGTTAGCTCCACTGGGCTGTTTTCAGTGGAAAGGATAGTTGATTGCTGTCTACATGAGACGTATTCCATAAGGGAAGTAAATGCCTGGAAATCATGAAAAGCCAACACTTGAAGATTTCAATTGCTGGCTTTAACAGAGAAGATTTTGATCTTTCATTTACGCTGTGGCCATCCCAAGTTATTCTCTGAAGTCAGAGGAGAGTTCAGAAACGCTGAATTGCGTTCTGATAGCCCTGCAAGCTCAGCTCATCCTTGCTGTTCTGATCAAGGCATGATCAGCCTATGCTTCAGATGCACATTATTTTATAGGATACCGGTTATTTTCAATATACTTTATATAGAGTGAGTCATTAAAACTGAAAAGTAATTTTTTAAATAAATAGGTAAAGAAAGTCTCTGTCATCCAAAATGATACTTTTGCCTCTCTGGGAAGGGAACATTTTGTGATATCTTTGTCTTTTGGGGAGGGGGGGAGGCACTGAGCAAGCAAATTTTCCTTTTTTCATGAACTAACCTTTCTGTGATGGATTTGCAGTTACTCGATGCATCTGAAATAAGTCAACTAATGAGATGAGGTTCAGTCCTGATGTGCAATTTCACAAAGCCACCGTATAGCCACTTATAGCAAAGTTTTCGATTTCCTTGATATATCTTTTGTTCATATTACTTTTAATTATGTTCTATATTTATCTGACCTATTTGAACAGGATCCAGAGCTGGTACGGAACATCTGTCGCTGGGTTAGACAAGCTGTTCAGATTCCTTTCTTTGCCAAGCTGACCCCAAATGTCACTGATATTGTGAATATTGCGATGGCTGCGCAGGAAGGTAACCGACTCCAGTGCACAAGCTGTGCAGAATTACTAATTTGCTGGATGGGGGAAGGTACAGGAGTTGCTGGAATAATAACAAATTACAACAGAAACTAATATCAAATAGCTTATTTGATGTATTTAGAATAAGCACAGTGACCAAGGGCTTCCTAATTTTTTCCATGCTTCTGGAATATAGCAATATATGAAGAGAACTACATTAGACTCCTAACAATAAATCACATGTTTGTGTGTGTGTTTGCACTCTATTTCTATCATATAAATATGTTTACCCTCCCTACATTTAGTAGTGAAAAGGGGGGTGTGTCCTGAGAAAACAGATACACGCCATTTGAAGGTGTGTATATATGTTTGTTTTTTTTTCTTAGAGCTTAAAGTACAGCATGGCTGGAATTTAGTTTGCAAATAGGTGCGTTAATCCATCACTTAGAACCATGGACATGTTTTTTTCTGTTGCATTGTTCATTTCATCTTGCTCCTCGCAATGAGAAATGAGAATATGGGCTGGCTCCATCAATGCAGAGTTGGTGTCATCAGCTTGGAGGAGGTGACCCCTGTGCTGGGGCACCTCCAGGTCTTGAGCAACCACCACACGAGGTCTTGTCCCACACAGCTGAAGGGCAGAGTCACCCCAGTGTTTCCCATGTGCTGTCTTACAGCCCTTAAAGCTCTTTCAGCTGATGCAGCCTGCCTTGAAGCTAGTGGTAAATTTATCAGTCCAGGATTGGTCTCAAGGACCCTTCTATGCACCCCTTTACAGTTTGTTGCTTTTTGTCTTGAGCTGTTTATTTGAATTCCTAGTTATTTCACAGTTTCACAGTTTTTCTGTTGCATTTTTCCCCTCTCTTGCTCCTATACACATGATTTAACAAAAAGTGACTGACCTCTTCTTTCGCAGGTGGCGCAGATGGTGTTACAGCCACCAACACTGTGTCAGGACTGATGGGACTGAAAGCAGACAGCACACCTTGGCCAGCAGTTGGTAGAGGACTGAGGACCACATATGGTGGTGTGTCAGGTAGGTGTTGCCCTTTTTGATGCATGGTACTTCCTTGGAGGCTTTCAAAACATCAGGAGGTCCTTGTAGTGGGCTAGAATATCATGTCTGCAGTCGCACCGAGTCCTTAAAGCTCACTGCTGGTCAATGTTTCTAATAGTCATGACAGATGGAACAGATTAAGTGTGAAGGCTCTTGGGTTGCCCTTTCCTTAATGGTAAAGCGCTGCATCAGAATACCGTGATAGGGTCACCAGAGAGGGAAGGAAATCTCTTCTCTTGTGACCCTCGCTTTTCCTCAAATTTTTCATTCTGTCACAATTGTCAGGCACCGCGTTAGACAGAGGCTAATGAAAGGGCACCGCAGGGGGAAATATCAACAATCCAAATGCAGTGTATGTTTCATAGCCTGAACTTCAGCCTTCCTCCCTCCTTCCCACTGAGTGCACCTCTTCCAAGGAGGTTATTTCCTCCTCTACCCGCTGTGGTAAAAATTATCGACTGTATTAGGCAAATATATGCATATTTTTGTAGCCTATTCCTTGAGATATACAAGAATATCTTGTGTAGGCCATATTTCCAAATCCTGCTTCTCAGTTCATTTTAAAACCAGCAGCAAAACTTTTACACTCCAGTTCAGTGCCTCTGCTCACTAATGTATTAATCTATTGACCCTGTGCACTCTGTTGCTGTGACAACATGAACTTGGCCCTGCAAAGACAATACTGCAAGCTTCTTGACTTTACTGGTATGGAGATTAGTCTCCTTGGTGATAGAGGTAGCAGTAAATATACATAACAGAAGTAATAGCATCCTCCTGATTGAGTCAGACACTATTTTATTGGACCCGCCTCCTACCTCACCCCAAAAACGTAATCAGAGGAGACCAGACAGGCAAAAAATGCTTTATTTTATGTGACTGGTGTCATCCTTAGGGAACCATAAGAAATGTAGCAAACGATACCTTTTAAACAAACTTTAATTCAGATGAGTGTATTCAGTGGAAAATTGCCTTATTGCCTTAGATAACTACATGGAATTTGGACTTTTTTAGAAAATGCTGAAAAGCAAGGAAGAGATAACAATCAGAAAAAATCATTATGCCTATTGCATGATGATTATTTCACAGTGACAGCCCAATAAGATGTTATATTTTAATGTTATGCAAAAAGGGAGGAAGAGGGGAACAAGAAGAGAACAGCTACAGCCCATTTCAATTTCTCTAGCCTGCCATGTTGACAGGAAAAGAATAAAGGAGGTCACAGTGGGTGCTGTGCATTAAAAATTAATAAAAGAACTATTGCAGTAGTATTTTATATAAGTAACACCATTCACATTTTCTCATTTAAGTTGCAATTTCTGAATATTCCTTTATACCATAAGTCTGTCTAATAAAATCTATAAAATGACTGTATTATGAACAGTGTGCCTCTTATGTCACAAATTTAAAACATATATGTAGCGTAAATTACAGTGGCACCTGGATGCTCAGCTATAAAGGAGGAGGTACCAGCATTTCTGTAGTTTATAATTCTGTTACAAATGAGACCTGAGGAAAAGTTCTTTGTTTCTTTTATTTTTAGATATACATACGTGTGTGTCCATAAGTACAAAAATGTGGGTTTTTTCCTGAAGTTTTACATGTATCAGAGGAGATAGCAAATGCCATTTTAGAATGCACCGTTACCTATCACACAAATCTGGCTATTTGAAAAAAATAACAACCACTGGAAGTGCTGTCAATTTATGATGTTTTGAAAGAGCATATTGTTTCAGACAAATATATAAAGGTTTCTTGCTGATAATTGACATCACTAGGTCTCAATCCCACAACTCATTGCACGAAAGAAAGCCACAAAGCCAATAAAGTCAATAGTCTCTGCGACACATTGCAATACTTTCTGCTCAGCGATCAGGGCATAGCAGTATACAAATTTATGAAAGCAGGAAAGCAATTTTAAATCAAAAGAGCTAGCGTGCTTGCAAGAAGACAAAAAAAGGGAGAGCGTGTCGTCTTGTCAGAGCAAGGGGCAGGGTGGCCATACTTCTGAGGTCTGTTCCCGGCTGTGCCAGGTCTCGGCCGCACGGCCTGCAGCCAGACACTTGACCTTTCCATGCTTTATTTCTCCTGTCTGCGAAATGGCAGTAACACCACTTACATGCCTACAGGCTTGTTGGGAAGTGCTCTGTGGTCCTGGCATGAAAGTCACTTCATAGTGTAAAGTATTGGTTTTCTGTTTTGATTTGCTTAAACTTCTTGTTCTATTTTATTATCTGTTAGAGTCAGTAAATTTTTGTTGTTTTTTTTTCAAATAATTCCTCTCAAGAGACAATTAATTCTTTAAGTGCAAGTCAGCACTATTATGGAAGCAATGGCTGGTCCATTTCCCATGTGTTTCACCAAAACACAGCTGGTTTATCATGTCTTCTGGTGTACAAACCTAGAGCAGACACAGGGCATAGTGAAGCTGTATCTTGCTTTCTGGACTTTTTCCAGTCGCACAGATTTTAATGCTTTTCTGGACTGGCAGCGGCACTCACTTGGCACAGAGGCACAGTAAGTGTGTGGGAGTCTCTGCCTCGCGGGGTGCAGGGCCATGCTGCTGCATGGCCATGGTAGGGGCTGGCCCCCAGCCCTGTGGAGGTCTGGGAGCCCCCTCAGCCAGGTCTGCTGGTGAGGTCTGCATTACCTAAGCCCAAAGCTGGTGGCCTTCAGCATCACCCAGCTGGCGAGGGATTGCTCACGATGCAGTATTTCTGGAGTGCTGCATTAAAACAGATTTTAGATCCATCTTGGCTTGCTTATCATTTCCCCCTTCTCTTTACATAGGAAAACATAGGAAACTCTCCCTATTTTCAGTAGCATTTCCTGCTAGTATAGAGGTTGCTCTGTCAGAAAGGGTGTTTTTCCTTCAGAGAGTAAAATGCAGAAGCCACTATTCTTAGGGTCCCCCATGAGCAGCAGGGACACATTCCTCCCCCGATGTCAGGCAAAGAAACGTGCTCTGTCCTCTGCACTCTGCATCTCCATTTGCTCCCCTGAGATCTGAAGGAGCCCCACGCCTCAGTGGAGGGCTGCAGCGTGTGGGAGCACGGGGCCAGCAGAAAGCTGGGGTAAGCCACCATAGTTCAAAAGGCAAAAGTCTGCACTTTGCACCCCAAAATAAGGCTGTCTCTGCTTGCTTAAGGGCTTTGCTAAAGCTCAGGCCATGCTCCAGCCCACCCCACTGCCTGAGGAGAGGAAGCACTTCATGGCTCCATGGCAGCTGGGGGGGCAGCACTGCCGGGGGTGGGTGGGCTGGCAGCATGGCTGAGAAAGCTCTGCGGCCCACTGGCAGGGCCCAGATCACCAAAGATGTCCTTCTTTTAAAGGACAGTTTTATAAAGTCGCTATTTCCACACATTTCTTAATACAGTGCGGGTCGCCTTCTCTGTGAGTGCAAGCTCACTCCTCTGACTTTGATGAAGGTTTCCGTCGAAGAGTACGAAAGTACGTTAATGCCCTGTCCTAGCAGCTGCCTGACATTTTGACTTACAGTCTTCCCTGTCCTCCACTGTTTGAGAATGTACCCCTACATGGCCATGTACTGAAGAAAGGTTTTCATGTTTGGTTTTCTGCTTGGCCTCCTCTTCTCCTCCTCTTCTTATCTACCTCATGCAGAAGAAGCTCTATGCAGGAGGATTGTCATTTGTTTTTCCATAAAAGAGAGACATTGCAAAGGGAATTTCTTTTTTAATTCCTTTTAAATTATTAAATGACAGGTAGTTTCCTGTGGTTTGTCTAAAATACATAAAAATCATGTTAAAAAACGTTTATTAACATAATTGGCAGATCCTGCAATGTTTTGAGAACAGACTTATGTGTCTGTCGTTTTCAAACATTTTTAAAAAAAGACCTTTCTAAGAAGGAGAGACTTAACGAGATTACTTTAAAACCCCCATTTAGCTTTGAGTTGTCGCAGTCAGTGTTTTCTTCCCAGCCAGTGCTCGGGCAGTGACCTTCCTGTTTTGATCTAATTTGATCACCTGAAAATTGCTAAGCTGTAAGAGGCATTGCTGTTTCCTCCTTCCTACCGTCCTGTTTGCTGGATGGTTTTGACAGGGAAGGATCCCAGTATCCCAGGTGGGTGTTTGACCACTAGACTGTAGGATTAGTCTCTGTCTCTTCTCCACTTCCCTGCAAATATTGAATTATTAATACAAAGTGAAACAGCTCTCACAGGGTACATGCTCATACTAGCACAGCCTGCTGACCTGCACTTGAGCCTGACTTGGGAGAGCCAGGTTTAAATCCCAGGTGTGAGCCTGGGTCCTAGCTAGGTCCCCCCTGGATTCCGAGTTTACACTCCAGCTGCTGAGTGTTGTAAAATGTCTCTAGTTTTTCTTCACCTTGTACCTCTATCATGATGCCAAAAAATGTTTGCAGGAAAAAATTCACTATAAATTTGACAAATTGTTGTTTTCTAAATAAAATTCATTTCTAATCTGCACCATGGGCCGTCAGCTGAGCCCAAGGGCCATGGTAGTTCTAGGGATTTCTGTGGCAATGTTATATGAGAGGACATTGTGCTTAGAGGATCCCAGTCCTCATCCATTTTTTATAAGTTTCCAGGAACTACCCATTACTCAAAAAGTAGAAATGTCCTAATGAAACCTTCAAAATATGGTTAAGGAAATAAGCGTTTATAATGAAAGAAAAATCCTGAAATGAAGATATGGCTTCTCAAACTGGTTAACTATCATATGTGTTTGCAGGATTAAAGACATATTTTGATATCCATTAAGGGGCTTTTAGAATTGCCCCAGCGGTATTTCATGTTGAGGATATGGAATACATGAGTATTTGTTAAAAAGAACCTAATTAAGTTTCTTTATCCTCAAAGAATAATGACCTCTGGCTCTGAAAGAAAGGTTTTAGTCTGTGTAAGTATAAATTATTTTGCAAACATGTATCTTATAAGTACTAGAATAAGATGCCAGCTTTCCCAGAGAAATGTTAATATACTGTCAGCTGCTTAGCTTCCCTAAGATTTGTTTTCTTTACGTGTATTTTAATTTTTTTTTTAAATGAAGTTTTTTCATGAGCTTTCTTACTGTGCTTCCGTATTCCAGATGTGTTTTGTAAAACACATCACATTGCAGCACAATAGGATATCCATTGCAGGCAAAACAGAGCAGAGCTTCTGTTTGAATTTCCATGTTTTTTTGTTCTTTGTCATCTGTTTGTTTCTTTGTTTTTGTCTGAAAGCCAGATCCGTAGGGGATAAATTTATAAAACCATACACTGGACTTAGGAAAAAACTTAGTTTAAAAGCAAATCTCTCTACGGTGCACTCACTATGTAACCTTTTAATGCTTTGTTACAAAAATATTGCTGTATTTTACAGCAGTAGTTCAAACACCTTGTGTCTAAGTGCTGTTACTGCTTTGTCCAATTATTACATTCTGTAGTATTTTGGCATTATTTGCGCAAATACACTGTGCAGCGTGTTTGTGTTCATATGTTTGCGTGTTTTCCAGAACAAGAGAAATTCAGAAAGTTGTGTGTTATAACTTCAGAGCTGTCCACAAGGGATGTCAGAAGGAGTATACCTAGATAGCAGACTCAGTCATTAAATGTGGGAATGTGTAATTGCTGGAAACCAGCAGAGACAGTTAATTTTAGTTACTTTTGAAGTAAGTTAGTGGAGCTGTCTCTTTCTACAGAAAAAGGCTGTCAGACAGCAATTGGGACTGTTAAGAGAATGCTTTGCGGGTGTTATTTCATTAAATTAAAATGTATATATTATATGAATAACTGACATTATTAATAGGAGCATATATTGTAATCTGAAATGTATGAATTATATTGAAAGAGGAAAAGTTGAAGTTCTAATAATAAGGACTGCCTTTTATTTTTAATTTTATGACACATCATTAAAAGTGGAAAAAAAAATAAAACACCCCAAAAGACCAAGAGCATTCACTTTCCTAATCACAGGTCCCTTAGTGACTCTGCAGTGTGGATTTTGGTCAATAGAAATGAATGAAAAGCTGCCCATCACTGGAAACAAAACAAAATGTATGTATGCATAGGCACTTGTGTTTAGTATAAATATTTACCTAGGTTAAAGACTATTTACATTAACATATATTTATAAAACAGTGTGGATAGGAGTGAAAAACAAATATATGCCATAGTGCAATTTTAATTTTGTTTTATTATTTCCGTTCAATGTAGCTCAGCCATTAAAAGCCCTTATTTGCATATATTATGTCAGGATTCACAAAGAGTCCTCTGTTTTCCGCGGTGTCCTTGCAGCAGCCTGATTTCTCTTAGTGTTCTGCCATCACTGGTCTGTGCAGGAGAGATCAGAGCCCTAATAATAGATTTTTGACAGGGAGCTCGCCTGCTACCTGCCCTACACAAATCCTCACTGTTCATGTTTGCTTCATGGCAACAAAGCAGACAGAAGGAAAATGCCAAGTGCTGAGTTTGAGGTACAGCCCTGCCATAGCTTGACATTTCAGCAGAATAGCAGTTTATGAGATGCATAATTTTTCATCTGGGACTCAGCTGCCATTTTCATAGAAGCTTGCAGCTCATCGACTGACTGGAAGTAGGGCAAAGGTTTACAGCATAGATCAAGGTCTACATCCTTCCCATAGCTATTTAAAAATAAGTATTATTCTCCAGATAAGGTCAGAGAACTAAGCATATTTTTTTCACTTTTAATATTTTTTAGCCAATTTCTTTCTCACAAAGAAAACGTTGTACACTTTTAGCACAGGTGCCATTTGTAGTTGATTAAAAATGATAATTGATTTCATTCACCAAAAGATTAAATGAGTCCTGGAAAAAGAATGAAGCGTGAGTCTTTACACATAGCATTTGAACAAAGCTGTGTTTTCTCCTCCTACTACTTTGGAAAAAGCTCATTCTGAGCTTGAAATGAATGAAAAGTCTTTACTCTTGAAGTGTAATTGGTTTGTGTTTTATTATTTTTACAGATTGAATTTAGATTTTCACATTCATGCCCATGTACTTGGGGAAAAAAAATGCAGTGTAGGTACATGTAAGTGAGTGTTTAATTTAGAATTATACATCTCTGTGAGCTTCGGTAACAGTTCACCATGTCACAGCCTCATATAGAACAATGGTACAGTACATTGGATTAATTAAAGAAGCCTTGCAGAGAACTGAATTCTCAGTATGTCAAGATTTCAATTTTATGTTAAATATTTTCTAAAGGCCAGACCCTTAAATCTCAGGGGCTGTACCAAGCAGTGAGCTGTGAATTTAACCATAGGCTAACTGCTAATGATAAGGAAAAGAGTCCAAGTTGAGGCAGCTGTAATACAGTCATTGGATTAGGCTATCAATCACTCAGTTCCCTGAGGAACAGGCAAAGACGACAAAACAGTGAAAAGGGAAATTAGGAAGGGAGGGCATGACTAGAATGAGATTCTTCACCAAATGTATCTGTTAGTTGGCTGAATCCCCCAAGCATCAGACAGAAATGTCCAGCATTGCTCTCAGACTAAAAGCCAAGTATTTGTTCCAAACTCCTAGACCATCAAATCATCGTTAACTGTTGCTTGTCTGTAATGCAATCAGCTGTATTCTCCTTTTCTGATAGCCTGTAATTAGAATAATCTCTAAACTAGTGTTGTTGAACACTCTGGATTTACTGTTTACATCAACGCTTATATAGAATATGTCCAGCTGAAATAATTCATTTCCCAGATGAGTGGGTTTTTTTAATAAAAAGATAACCGTTAAGCTATCAAGTCTTACTGATGGCTACCAAAGGCGAAGGTGATTCAGATAAAATCATAAATTCCACTCAGACATAATATGGTAAAAATAAGAGAGAATTTCTTGGCCTAGCTTGTCCAAGCATGGGTGAAAGAACGTGCGGTTTTAATCTGCTTGCATGTAGTTAAAATGGGAAATCAGTTCATATATTGGTATGGATTAACATGATTAAGAGTGTTTTTATAGTTAACAACTTAGAGACATGGTCTGATAAATGAAGAATGGAAATTATTGGAAAAAGGAAAAGAGAAGTCAAAGCATGTTAAAGCAGGCTGGTGGAGCAAAGTCTTGGATTTAAGCTTGGTTACAGTAATGGCTAGAGGTAAAGGCAAACTATGACCTGATGGGGAGATGTAAGTCAGTCAGGAACAGAAAACTTCTCCTGGTTTTATCAGCAAGATTGAACCCATTGGTGTTGTCTTTCTGAGCACAAGTTGATTGTGTTTCCATGTCTGTCAGGTCTAGCAGAAAAGATGTCCCTTTCTCTTATGGTCATCTCTTCCAATCTGAAGGAAACACTCACAGGAAAAGTATCTCCGAATATTTTTGTGTCATATCTTTTGGAGATTATCATGTTGAAAACTGATATATTCCTATCATAAAAATCTTTCTACGATTTATTTTGGAGGTCATTTAAATATAACCACTTTAAGGATCTTATGAATTATTTATTTGAAAAATACTTGGCATTTAAGTACTTTTCAGTTTACTGTAACACAGGAATTAAAATATACTCTCAAGAATTTCAAACAGACATTAATTAAAATAATAAAGATCGATAAAAGCCCTGGTGAAGTCTACTACTAGGTTTGTTTTCCATTAAGTCTCAGCAGCTCTCTCTATCTGATCTTGCTCACCTTTCTTCCCGGATAATTGCAATGAAGTCGAAAAGGCTTTTGACTTCCAAGTGCAGCTTGAACAGGAACTAGAAACTGTGGTGGGATGCAGCGTAACTCCTTCATACAATTGAGAGGCTACTACTCACTACAAAGCACACCTAACTGCGAGAACCACGTGCCTTATGATAGCCCAGGGGCTTCTCAGTGACCAAGTCCAAGGATCCCTCTGGCTTCCCAACCAGTCTCTGGCAATCGTGCGAGTTAGAGTTGGGCCTACCTTTCTGCTCACAGCTTTGCAAGCAATACAGAATTACGTTTTGTACAGAAGCAGTAAATCTGAGGAGTTAAGCGTATGGTTGAGGGCTGGAGCGCAAGGTAATTTCAGGTAGTAGTGTTCATGTTGGCCTGGAGATCCGCAAAGTTTTGTTGCAGTGTTATGCACATGTTGGATTCAAACTTGAATGCTGGTTATGAGAGTTTAGGGAGCTTCAGTGTAGGAGGCAGAGGAAAGGCCTGACAAAGGAAATAGGGTCCAAATTCATGTGAACACACACCAGTGTTACAGGCTCCCTGCAGCTGATCATGCAGGGCCCATCATTATCTTTTCTGCTGACTTGTTATTCTGTACCAGAATCAACAGCAGGGTTTGTGGTACAGGTGGTACTTGAGAGTGATCAATGAGGCAACCATGGAAATTCTGAACTGTACCTGTCACTCACAGAACAGAAGTTCTAATTGTAATTCCCCCCCAAAAAACAAGAATCTGGCAGAGTTTGTAAACAATTCTGATTAACACTTGTATCAGCAGAGGTTAAAACCCATGAGTATTGACCTGGTATGTCTTAAGCATGTTCATTTTTTCCCATATCTTACTTTGCATATTGATTTGCTCTAGTCACCAAGTGGCATATACTGGTTGTAGAGCCCATCTGTATTCAGTAGAGGACATGTTCTTGTCTTACCTGAAGAATAAACATGTTTTTACATTTATGGAAAAAAATATGGCAATACAGTTAGCATCAAAATATGAGCTAACAAATAAATAGAAAAATGACTTCTTATTTAACATTTGTTACGATGGAGCTGGTGTCTCTCTGTGGGACAGCTGTGTTTGCAGGATAGGCCAACAGGCTGCTGTCTTCTACCAGTCTGGGGATACTACCACTGCTGACAGTGCACCCCAGCTTCTGAATTGCATGCTAGCTCCTCCACCTGCCTCAGTAGCTGTGGTAGCCTCTCAGCGGCTTAGGCATCTCTGTGCTGGGGCTCCCACCATTCTCACTACCTACGAAACACTGGATTTATGTGTTTTAGAAATGGGACAGGAAGTGACTTGAAATTGCTCGCTGAGGTTAATCCAGCTGCAGGATATTTTGAAAATCAGATACAGAGGTTTAGGAAAAAAGTAATAATTAATAATCCTTGGAACAACTTTAAACCCATGGCATTATTTTACATCCCACAGCACCAAAAGGACATACTTACACAGTTATTGCTGCTGTCCTGCTTCCATGTAGGTGTAGCCTTTGAAAGTTCTACCACTGGTTAGCTATGTTTTATGATGAACTCAGCACAGTGAATACATCTTTATTCACCTAAATCCTGCTAACGTTCCGTATTTTTTAGTATCGTACTTGGATGCTTAATAAATCCTAATGCCAACTTCAGACATAAAATACAGAACACTAAATATAGCAGATTTGTTTAACTGGGTAGTTCCTGGGTTTGTATTTCACTGGGCATCACATCATCTCTGATGAGTTATTATCAGAAGCATTTATAGAAGTATTTCACAACCGTCAGAACATTTTTTTTACCTTTCAAAAGAATGCAACTAATATATAGTATTCAGCTAAGGGATCTGCATTTTTATGTGTCTGTTCTTGCAAGCCTGCCATTGTACAGAATGAGCTATACAGATATCCTGCTCACACGTAGGATAGACAAACGTATCTTACAATATCTTTTAGGAAACCTTCATCTTCCAATTTGTGATCAATTTGCAATTTCCACATTGCCAAGTAATTGAAAATGTCTTCACTGTTAACCTGCACTGTATAACCATCTTTACTAAGTCCTGTTTAAATCCCAAAAGACCCTCCCAGTCAAGGATTGAGCCACCATGATTTGGGTTAAATGGGAGCCGAGTGAGAGCTGCTGGACACAATGTCCCACTGTTTCAGAATGAGAAATCCATTGCACAGCTGTGGCAGTTATAAAGAAAGGGTGATTTTTAATGACATAAGCCTTGTCCATAAATGTGTGGTACCACACCTGACTCAGCACTATGATAAGGCTGGTGCTGTGAAGAACTTTGTTACAGGAAGCTCAAAATTAAGAGAAAGCTGTGAGGTTTTTGTAAGCAGGCATGCCGGTGATGACATGGTTAACTGTGTTACAGGTGTGTCTGGCCATTTTTGGATGTTTCATGACCCTGTTGAGTGACTTACTGGTTTTCAAAAGTATGTATGATTACCCCAGTCCACATTTTGACTGGGCCAAGCTTATCTTACTCCCTGTCAGTTATTGCTGTGCTCACACTGTTAATGCCACGTCAGCTGCCTGCATATTGAATACACCAGCTTTGGCAGTATTTTCAACGAATTTTGGATATATGCCTACTCAAGAACTGCTTAGATTTTAATAGGGAGTACTGAGACAAATCTTCTCATTCTAGGCCCTGACAAATTCTACGCATCAGGAGCACTTGCACAGAAGGTATTGCCAGACAAGGCGTTTAAGAATCTGTTGCTTTTTCTTATAAATTGAGCAGCTTCTTCAGAACTTATTGAAGGTGGGATTTGAAGAATTCAGACCTCTAAGGAGGATCTGGTGGCAACTTACTTTCCCTGAGAAATATTCTGAAAATGCCTGCTACATGGTACAATCTACTTCATTGAAATAACAGAGAGTTTGCTTGCATCTTTATTGTTCATAAAATCGTATCAGAGGATCAGTCTTTGGCAGGTATCCAGAGAGGAGAGAAAGAGGAAGTCACTCTAAGTCTTGCTCCATCTCGTTGAGAGGCATTGTAGGAAGTAGCTCCATCCTGCATGGGGCTGGCACACAGATTTCTTTCTGATGTCTTCCTTTTTATTTTCTTTTATTTTACAGCTCTGAGAACATCCCTAGCTTACTGTTAAAGTCAGGTGGTGTGGGGTAGTAAAAGAGTCTTCAAAAATAAAAGAAAATTGTCACTCTTACAATCTCTTTTCCAAAATTGGGCTTCTTCTGGGGCTATCTCCAATGTCCTTTGCTATTTCTCTCTGTTTCTCATAAAGAAGATTCACTGAGCCCAAGGTTTGCTGGGCAGAGAAGGCAGGCAGTAGTGGTACTCTCTGCTGCTTATGCTGTGTTGGCTTCCCGAGCTGCCGTTCCTACCAGGACACCTCTGTGTCTGAGAGCCCTTCCAGGCTGTCCCCGGAGAGGCCAAGGACCTGCTCTGATGCAGCTGGTGATGCGCACCCAGTGAGGGATCTCACAGGCAGCTGTGTGCAGATGTGATAACCAAGTATAGCCAAGGGTGATCCTGGTGAACTTCATCCGCTTCACTTGGAGACTGTGAAGCTTCTACCTCATCGCTGTAAGGAGATGGGCATCCTCAGAGGTGGGTTCCTTTCTCGCTCCATTGACTGCATCAGAAATTTGAGGCTAGTGTATTCCTAATTTAGGTACCTCAGTCAAATGTCCAAGATAGTGTGTGCCTACATTTTGTGATGAAATTCTGGTGACTAGGCAAGTAAATGATTCATTTTTTTCTGGTGCAGATGTAGACTTCATTTTTTGAAACATGGATGTATCCGATTATTAGTCCAGTCCATTTTCTGATCTGATATCACAGGAGAAAGTTATATGCTTGACATTAAAATAACTTCCAGTCAGTTAATGTAAAGCATCTGGTGTTTTTCTGTATTTTAATAAGCCCTAATAACAGCATTGCAATCCCTTAACGCTGTTTCGCATATTCTTGTTACAGTAGGTATATGGCACACGTTTTCTGGTTTAAAAAGCTCAAAACAAATTTCAGCAATTTAATCTCAGTGTTAGAAAAAGGATCACAGCAGCTGCTGTAGTTTTTGTATTTAAACTAGTTTTTGTAAGGACTTGTGACATGCTCCCTGGGAGCTAAATATTGACAAGCATGATCTGGCAAGCAAGATCAAGCTTGGTGAGTTAACACAGCTCAAGTCTCTGCATTGACACTGTAACCCAAGTCTGAAAACCATTATCCTACTCCATTTATTTTGGCTTTATAGGTGATACTGCTCACTTGAATTAGGGATTTCTACTGTATTTTTAATACTGTAACTGTGGATTCATATTTGATTTAGGACCACAATACACGCAAGGTTACTTGTACATCTGTGTTTGATGACATCTTTGGTAATGTATTGTATATGGAATCACAAATGACAGCATAAAACCTGCATGACTTCAAACCTTCAGAATCGAAGTAAACATTGAGTGTAAAATAATTTTAAAATCACATATGTCTTTTATGCTGTAAAACACACCGTATCCTAAAACTGTGAGTCTGTGAAAGCTGTTGATCAAAAGTAAAGCTTGGACATGTATTCTCTATGGAATATAACTTATGGGATTAATTTTTATCTGTGTTCTGTAGGTAAAAAGAAAAATCCACATTTTTTCTAATTGTAAGTGCACTGTGTTTATAGTGCTTATAGTTTACTTTTTGAATTTCTGAATAAAGAACTTAAGCCTATTTGGGCTCCTAGTAAATTTGGCATATACACTAAATTGATTACCAGAAGCATTGTGCAACATATGGCATTGTACAGTCTTTGTGTGCTTCACAGTATTTTCTTAAATTGCCAGCATTTGTTTTGATTCAAAAAATGCACTTGTCTCGGCTCTCTAGTGCTTTGGACTTAAATGCTGGCTTTTCAGTGCTGAACAGATGTGTTAGAGTTTCACATGGAACATTTATGCTTTTGTGAGTCTTCCTCTTTGAGCTTTCCATACACAGTATTTTGTCAGCGATAGCTCATGCAAATGGGATCTCTTCATTTTCATATGTACATTGATTGCTTAAAATAACCTTCAGAATTCCTAATAATTCGATGTGACCAAGAAGAACAAGGAAGCAACACGGTTTTGCCCAACTCTAATGCCCCCAGAATGGATCGGTTCTTTCATATATGTTTTATTTTAGGTAGAGAAAAACCAGAAGGAAGTAGAATGTAATTCCTTTATGGGTGACAGCAACAGCCAACAAGAATCCCATATGCTTCTGTGAACAGCCATATTCCCATGCTTGAGGCTGTAGTTTGAACGGGCATAAAATTAATTCACAAAAAAGCACCGAATAAGGTGGCCAGGACATTAGTGTGTAATTTACTTCTGAGAGGAGATTGCTTGAGTTGATTTACAAAGCGTACCTCTATGATTTAAATTACCAGCAGCTTTAGAGGAAAGGGTAATGTGACATTCTGGGCCAAGGGACAAGGAGTTTGGGGCAAGAAGAGCTGACTGCTGCCTCTTCTGCTCAGGTGGATTTGCTCTCTTCACACAGAGATTTCCAGGCTTCCCCTTCCACCCTTGCTTTTCAGTGAGATAAAAATATTATACCTTTGTGCAGCATTTGGATGGCCTCTTCTCGAGGCACTGAGCAAGTGCCAAATTCTGCTGGTATGTGTTCAGCAGCAGCAGTGTGTGTTCTGATCAGTATTTTAAAAATCAACAAACATTTTGTAGGCCCCTGGCTTTCTGTTAATTTGCTTTTACTTTGATCACTGAAGACCAGTGAATGCAGTTTAGGAGTTGTGTTGCTATCATTTTTCTTCAGTGGAAGCCGAGGGGATGAGTAAGTACATAAATTAAGTCCCTTACTCACCCTCTGAGCTGCCCTCATTGGATAACAATTAAAATGATCTGACAGAACAATGCACCAAATTCCCTCGCATCCCCTTATGTTGCTCTGAATACATCAAACAAATGAGTATTTAGGCCTATTAATGCTGCTATTTTTTATTAATGCAGAAAACAGAGTTATGATACAAGTGTATAATTTCATCTTGAAATCAGCATTGAGTTGTGTGGCTGTTCACAAGCAGGACTGATATAGCCATGTTTTAATTACCAACCGTTGATAACGTATCCAGAACTAGTAAAGACCTTCATAAATAAGGTTTGGGCTTCCTTTATGCCACAAATAGTTTACACAGCACAGACATGCTATTATTTTGCTTTCCATTAAGGCATTAACTCTTCAGCTTGCTGTACACTCTCAGCTAAAGAAGTGGCATGAAACTTCCTATAATTGTGAAGGTTATGAAAAAGAAGGAACAAAAGAAAAAGCCTTTCTTTAAAATTGTCATCCACGTGCAGCCAAGGTCTCAGCTAAAGCCAAGGTCTCAACTCTCTGTGGGAGGGGGGGAGTCCTTTTCTTTTATGGAGAGCTGAGTATTGTAATGTAAATTTCATTACCAAAATAACGAAGGGTAAGGAACTAAATATTTAGAAATTTGCGTGCCTAGTTATAAAACTGTAATTACAAGAAAGCGTTCTAGTGTAACGAGCACTGCACGTCTGTCATCCGGTGTTTTAATGTCTACAGTAGTTATTAGCTAAATATTTCCATTATTACCATTCTGTGAGTGACTGCCATTCTTGAAACTGATTGATGCTTAGGAATAAAGCACTTTTATTACATGTTGCCAACTTCCGAGGACCAATCTTATCACCTACAGTGCCTTCAAAGGAGTGATGATACCTCCTCTTTCTCGAACTAATCACATCTGAAGAAAGTGAAAGGGTGAAACCATTTTTTTTCTGGAGAACTTTCATTGCATTGTACACTATTCTGCTACAAAATGATTATAGTGTTTTGTCTGCCAAAGGTGACACTGGGGGAAGATAACTTTACGGGAAGAGAGATGTTTGAATATAGGCAACTAGCACTGTGCGGTAGCTTGGCTCGAGGCAGCAAATTTATCTGTGGGCTGATGAAACTGTGGTCTCAGTTTTTCATTGTCTGGGTGCAAACCAGAGTTCTGACAGGGTGCGGTGGTTGCAAGGTCTTCGCTAACATTTTGTTAGTTTAATTTGTGGGTGTGTGCTCTGTCCAGACCAGCATACAGATCTGCAATTTCAGAGAAGAAAACGAAAGAGAAGCCCCAGCCAAGTGTTTATCTTCTTAAGGCCACACTGCCTTGCTAGGGCCTAGGCAATCTCTAATCATGCTTTGAGAGTTTTTCAAAGGAGGAAAGCTGAAAGAAAACATTGCGGGCAAGTTAGCGGTAAATATTGCTCAGAGGCACTTGTAGCCTGTGGAGTTTTCGTGCGTATTTTGTGCATTATTTAAATTTTTTCATCCTCATCTTGCCACTGTCCCTTAAAGAGGGGTATAGTGCCCTCTGGCTCCAGTGGGAGCTACCAGAGAATGGGAGCTTCTTGTGCTTTCTTCCCAAATTAAGGCAGAGAAAGAAAGTGATGCTAGTTTAACACTGGCATGTAATGTCCAAGCTCAGCTTCTAGGAGCAAGTTCAGATGCTGACACTAATGTAAATGCACCAACATGGACCTCCCAGTGGCTATATTTGTACTTTAGAGTCCACCTCAAGTTGGAACGCTTCTGCTCCAAAGATCCTTCAGGTTCTGTATTAAAATAAATAAGGCAAGACTTGGGAGCTGAAGAATCCTCCCAAGATCAGCAGGATAGAGTGGGAACCCAGCTGTTCTCTCCCAACTCATAATTTGAATGCCAGATTATAACTGGTCCTATAAAAATCTCATCCCTTCCAGCCTTCTCTATGAACAGCTCTAGTTTTTGCTCTTGTTCGCATGAGTCTTTCTGCCCAGATCCCTTTGTGCCACCCTCCAGAATTGCAAAGTGAAATTGTCAAAAGCCCCCATGCTTTGCTTCTTTTCCCAATGCTACCCTGGCAGCAGCAGCTTGCTCTCCAAATATCTCAGCAGACTCTGGTATGGCCCTTCTTCTTTCCAAATGATGATACAGCCCACCAGCTTACAGACACATGCAGATTCCCATGAACAGTCAAGGTAGGTAGTTTCCATTTATTGCTGGGAGAAAAAAAAGTGTCAAATAACTTCCTACTCATCCTATGGCAAGCAGATGAGTAGGGCTGTGTGCTTCAACTACCTTTGGTTATAGCTATCAGTTCGAACCTACTCCTGGTTGTGTGAGTCTTGAGAAACGGGAAGTGTTGAAATAAATGGCTATGATACACACAGTGTTGAAATAAACATTTATTTTAACACATTGTATGTGATGAGCCATTTATTTTAACACTTTTCACTTGAAGTGTTGAAATAACAGGTTTTATCAGAGGACGTGTCATCCACTGTTTTATGTATATGTGAATATGGAAATGTATCTACTGAGTGTGCGTGTATATATATAGACTCACACAGATTATATGGATATGTAATAATAATGTGGTAGGTGTGTGTAGACACACGCACTATTGCACAGGCAAATACAGTGTTTTCTGCTGAAGTTGAGTCATTTGTTTCCAAAAAATTTTGTGTTCATGCCACCATACTTTTAATATCTTTAAATATTGTTATCTTATATGTATTTAATATATTTTTTTATATATCCATACACAAAATTGTATTTTACTAGATAGTAGCAACTGGATGTGATAGATAAAATAGACAGGAAAAATAAAACAGGTAAGCCTCAGAATTGGATAAAAATTATCCTGAATTATGTAAAGAGAGAAGGAAATTCTTGATCTGAGCTTTCTAGATATCTAGATCTGGTTTTTTAGTTTGCCATACTTTCATAATCTCTGTTTCCCTTTCTGTAATGGAATTCTTAGACAAGCGGTTATTAAACAGTACAAGGTATGCTTCAGGTTTTGTAAATAACCTGAAAAATTGTTGTACTGCATCTTTCAGTAACGATTTTATTTTTAAATGCACTACAGGAGCCCCAGCGCCCTGCTCAGCAGCCAGTCAACCACTCTTCCAGTGTGTGCTTAGATATAATAAATTGCCTTTGTGTGGTTAGAATTATGTATGCGCTGAAGTACAGGCACAGACACGCAGACGCTCACGCACGTCCCGCTTTCTGGCAGCAGGGTCGTGTTGACCATGGTAGTTGTTGTTGTTAAGAAGGTTAAAACCAGCTCAAACAAAGGTAGTGCTGCCGCTGAGGCTGACAGAGGCAAGACTGCCTTTGAACAAATCGGTAAGCTTCTGGGTAAATAGCCACAAACACTTCTACCAGACTTTGAGTTAAGCACGTCTGTCTCTGCACCGAAATAAATGGGCAGCAAGACCTCCCGTGTGTTAAAGTGAAGCACCACATCTTTCGGGAGGAAGCATTGCCTGGCAGAATTTGGCAGGAACTCATTTGTCCCTCTGTGGTGGCTACAATGATCTTGTCTGGTAACCGTGGGCAGTATTTCTTAGATGGGCTGTCCCTTGGCTTTTATGCTGTCTTTTTCCTTGTGTTGTGTTGGGGTTGTACCTCAGTTATTAGCCCTACCTTTGTTATTTTACCATTACTGTTCTATCGTTATTTGTTCTGTTTTATTAGCTCTACCACTGTCTTGGTAAAAGGCAAGTTTTGTTCTGGCCCAGCAGAGGAGTGCAGTGCCTAAGATGCCAGAGCTCCTTCAGCACCACGCGGTGCTCAGCCCCACCGCACCAAACCAGGGCACTCAGACTCCAAGTCGTGGTGGGGAACAATAGCGAAGCAGTCACAAAAATGAAAGGGCGTACCAAGCCAACCAAAGAACGTGTAAAACATGGTGTGAGACAGTTTCCAGCTTCAAGTCAAACCAACAGAGAATCACAGAATGTTGGGATTTGGAATGGAACTTGAAAGCTCATCCAGTCCCAACCCCCTGCCAGAGCAGGATCACCCAGACCAGAACACACAGGAAGGCGTCCAGGCGGGTTTTGAATGTCTGCAGAGAAGGAGACTCCACAGCCTCTCTGGGCAGCCTGGGCCATGCTCTGTCACCTTTACAGTAAAGAAGTTTTTTCTTATGTTCAGGTTGAACCTCCTATGCTTCAGCTTGCTCCAATTGCCCCTTGTCCTGGCATTGGCCATCCCAGAGCAGAGCCTGGCTCCTTCCTCCTGACACTGCCCTTTCCCAATGGATCCCCATGAATGAGGTCACCCCTCAGTCTCCTCTGCTCCAAGCTCAAGAGCCCCAGCTCCCTCAGCCGCTCCTCATAAGGGAGATGCTCCACTCCCTCCATCATCTCTGTGGCTCTGCGCTGGACTCTTTCAAGCAGTTCCTGTCCTTCTTGAACTGAGGGCCCAGAACTGAACACAAGATTGCAGCTGTGGTCTCACCAGGGCAGAGTAGAGGTGGGGAAAAGAAGCATGAATGAAATTAAATAAGAAACATCTGATAAATTGCAGCAGAAAATGCTTTGCTAGGTTTCATGCAGATCACCACAAGTATCGATTTTTAGTGGATCTGTAGTTTTCAGTGAGAGAATAGCTTTGTTAGAAAATGTTTAACCAGCTCTTGCAGCAATTGCAAAACAATTTGTAGCTGTCCTCTTGATTTTTTCTACTGAAGTTCGAGATGAGTTAAAATTCCCCCAGGTGTTCCTGGATAAATAATATTTACAGATAAGAAAAATTTACTTCTCCCCTCTGTCTTTCTCTGATTCTAACCTTTTTAATTGAGAGAAGTCTCTGATGACTGCTAAACATTTATTGAATGAGAACTCTGGTGATTTTATGAACTTTCAGCTGAAAGACCATAAATAATCATTAGTATCAATTCAAAAATGGAAAACTAAATCCTAAAAAAGACACTGATTTTTCTCTGTGCTTATAAAAGTTCCTCTGTTTCTCTTTTTTTGTATTTGGGTACAATGTTTTTTTGAAGGAAACATGAAGCAAAGTGATTCCTTCTATTTTCCAGTCACAGGTTAAACTCTAAGCCTTAGGTACCCCAAATATAATCAAATGAAAAGTAAGCTTGGAAATAAAAAAAGGAAGGAGGAAATAACTATCAGAGAAAATATTAACCCACCATCAGTTTATCAAGCCATAAATGTCATAGATAGTCATGATATGCTAACAAAAATGAGTTAGAATGCAGTCAATATGGCTTCAACAGCCAGCGATGTCAGCGTGAGATAGAAATTGTCTCCAATCTGCAGAACCATTAAATTTATTCTAAAGTCTTGAAGTGAAGTCTGGACTTCACGTTAGTCAGCAGAACCTTTGCCATTGATTTGGCAGTGTTGGTGCATCACCTTTCACAGTTTATCGATTAAATGAAACATTAGGTAGCCATTGCTTTGAAGATGTAGATTAGCTGTTGTAGAGACGTCCCATGAAATGAATATTCCCTCGTATGCTCCATTTTGGAAATGAATAATTAAAAGCTTTGGTTGGAAATAGCCAAAGCCTGAGTAAATAGTACATTATTATTAGTGATTTTGGCAAATGGCACTTAACGTGTAATGGACGGCAGGACTGACCAGGCTGTGAAATAGATGGGGAGCAGTGAAAAGTCTTCTCTGGATCCTAAGCTGAGTGAGAAGCGTTGGGCTGTGCACCATTAAAGCTGCAGCAAGCTCCATTCTGAACTTGCTCTTTGGGAACTTCCTATACTTTTTAGTGCACTGAATATTGTATCCCCGTTTGGGGACCTGTGGATAGTCTTTCTCTCTAAACATGGCTGTTCATTGGGTTTTCTTCTGCATATAAATGCATTCTCTGGCCATTTTGAAGGATGTGCCCGCTACACTGTTTCATTAAACTGCTGCATTATCGGGTAATTGTTTAAACATAATGCCATAGCACTATCAAAAGGAAAGGTGAACTAATGGCATTTGCAAATGTCAGGGATTATCTTAACACTTTTATTATAGTTTATAAAAAGTAGGTTCAGGGCATTCTATGGCAATTATTTCCTCAGAAATTGGTTATTTAAATAAATTGCTAATTATCTGGATATGACAGTATTGAAAACCCTGCTAATGAGTTATTTGGTAAGTGTAGCTTGTGGTGGCCACCTACAGGTGAGAGAGGGAAAGGACATACAGAATAATTGCAATCAAAGGAATGCGATGCAAATGGATTGTGTGCAACTTGCACATTTCCACGGACTGTGCAAATACAGATGAGATATATACATATATATGTATATATATATAAAGTACTTTGATCACCAGTACTAGGCAGCATAAACGTCACGCAGAAAATGTCTTAACAAAGAATTATGTTTTCCGAGTTATTTCCCAATCCCCAAACTTCCTTACCTAGTTACTACCTGCAGATTGATCATCTGCAATGACTGAACTTTCCCAGACCACTTCCCTTATGCAGTACTTTTTCACCCAAGTCTGATACTTGCTGTCACTGGCTTCTTTTGTCATTAGCTTCTTTTGTCATTAGCTTTATTAATTTAACAGTCAGGGAGATAACAATGTCAGCTGTCTCCCAAGAATGTATTTACAGCGGGGGGGAGAGCGATGTTGCTTAGATTTGTGGGGCTTTTCCTTTTTTTTTAGCAGCACAGACTTTATCAGTAATTTATTAATCAAAAATAATGTATCAGCTCATTTTTCTTTGTAATATTTAAGCTCTGTGGTTTCAATCTGATATTAAATTTGTTAAGTACTGCAGTGTAATAAAATACAGTGCAAGTTAAAAATTAATTTTACTTTACAATGCACAGAATGGGGAGAATTATGACCCAAATTCGTTTTTATTCCATCTAGTAACCATAGATACAAAAATTTGCTTTTAAGTCATCCTCTAACCAAAGGTATGCAAGTTTGCCTGCCTTTGAAATCTGTTTCTTTTGTTGATAGTTTGAGAAAGACCATTCAGACCGTTCCAAGATTCAGGCTCAGTATTATCAGTCAGAATTGATTCACCACAGTTCTGTTGGCTGTTTTTTAATGGACCTGAATCATCTTTACCTAAAGACCCATTTAGAGTTGCTGCAAATATGCGTTAAAGACTTTAAACCACCACATTGGTGCAATGCATTGCACGCGAGGATGTAGCCCACTATTCAAGACTATTTTTTCCCCCGTTGGTGGATCAGTGGGATCAAGAAGATCTAAATTGTTTCTGCTAGGAACTTCCAAAGCTCCTGGGTTGCTTGAAGCTTAGTGCCAGGCTTCTCCTTGAAGAAGGCTTTAAGTTTGGCTCTCAGGCCTCAGTCTAGTGAGCATTTTTGGTGCTTGACAGGATCGAGTCCTCTGGGGACTGTAAGGACTTATGAAGTCTTAATAAAACATGTGTCTTCTGGCATTGGTAAAGGGGTTTTTACTTCCAAAGGAAAAATAAACATCAAATAAGTAGCTATAACACCTCTCATCAGTTTGTCATCAGTCTGCTGTCCTCAGAGGACAAGGGCAGCTCTGCCTACCTGCGCTGATCAGGGAAAGGCATTTGATTGATGTCTGTTCTGCTTTTCCTTCATGTTGTGTTTTGCCTATTGGATTTCCTTGACTGCTGTCCCTGGTAGTCACAAAAAACTGGCTTTATATTTTTAAAAAAAGGAGAAAAAGAAAAAGAAAAACAAACCTCTTTGTTTTAATGCAAGAAAGAAGGTCAGAGACTTTTGTATCATATGATTATTTCATTGTTTAAATCTTTATATAATAGCAAGTATTTGTTCTATAATTAATGAGAGACTTGAAAGGGTAGTTTTCAGCACAGAATAGCACGTTATCTCCACCACTTATTTTTCTGTCTGTCTTTCATTTTCAAGTCTCACTCCCTTGCTTGAGGTCTGGATAAATGGACTTTGTTTATTAAATCTCATTATTTTACTGCGAGGTAAATGATAGCCCCATCTAGCATCTGGTAGCAGCTGTAATGCTACTGTCAAGAGAGTACCATATCAGCAGTTTCCCCAGCTATGGGTGCTTAAAGAGTGGAATTACAGGTCCCAACATGTCGAAGTATATGGTAGATGTTTATTTTTTAGCAAGTGAGCTGTCTTTCAAATGCAAGCTGGATTTGAACCTCGGCTTTTTAAATACCATTGGACTTATCAGATAACATCCTGCAAGTTCCCACTACTATTTACAGCTCTTTTAAAATTTGGCATTAAATCTCCTTTATTTCAGCCTTTTAAAAACTCCTTTTCCACAAATCTCTGTAATGGAATTTATTGCCTTCCTGCAGAACTCATATTAAAGTGCAAGAAAACAGAGACTCTGGGTCAAATTCAATGATCATTTGCGTTGGTTTTTTTTTTAATTATTTGCCTTTGCTTGGCATCAGTTTTCTTTGCATTCTTTCTTTTTTCTTGGTTTAATCTGGGAGGTTGTTTCACCGTTTCATTAGGCAGTAGAATCACTATCACCAGTAAATCACATTGTATTCCAGACCAGCAGCTTTTATTACAGAAGTGGAAGCTCCTGAACTGTTGATCAGGAAATGCATGGGAGAATGGCTGCATGTTCCATATTCTGCAGAAGAATGAAAAAGATGCTGGGATGAATAGTGACACCTCAGCCAACCCTCTGATTGTCATTAGAGCCATTTATTTACTCTCATCAGAAGCACTCCTGAAATGTTTTTAGATTCGTTTGGGTGAATTATAGATTAATAGAATACTTTTGCGATCATACCAATTTACCACTAATTTACTAAACACCAAATGTAAGTAATAGCTCATATTATGGATATCAAGTGCAGCTACTACTAAAAAGTACCTATGTTCCATCATGAAATCCAAGTCTTGTTGCCATCTCTGCTAGGCTTCATCAAATCATATGCTTGATTTCTTTGGGCTGAATGAAGACCTTTCTGATTACCTATTGTGCTGAAGCCTTAAATAAACTGTCATTTGCTCCTTTTCCTCTACTGACCATTGTACAGAGACAGTCGTTTAAGTAAGAAGGTGGCTAACTTAATCAGACTGAAAAAGGGAACAATTATATTCTGGAAATATTTTATTGAGGAACTCTTTCTTACAAGATATCATTACGGTCAAGGGTCTGTAAGGCTTTAAAACTGATAGAATGCAAACTCTCAGGGTTACATTGGGGTTAAAAGAATATAAACCTTCATGCCTCAAGGCAGATGTCAGTTTTTAACTCATGCAGATTGGGAAGAAGTTTCCGTCTAGCCACATGATTTCACACCATCTGTATTCTTTCACCTTTCTAAAAAAGAACTGCTTCATCACAGTGAGATTCTGGAGCAGCCGTGTCAGTGCCTGAAAGCCATATAGCAAGTCTGATGCTTACCTGTAGCCTCAATTTCAAATACTGAATATTCGAAGAATTTCATGAGCTAGTGTTTTTCAGTGAGATAAATGTCAGTGGTTTTGGCTGTGTAGTGTATGTCTTGGCATATATGCCCTCTGAAACACTGTAAGTAAATCTGTGAGAGCAAACAGTATGATTCAGTTTTTGTGTCTCAAGCCTTTCTCTAAGACCGGGCCATCAATTCTGTCATAATATTTGCTCTTTGGACACTCTCAGTCATCCTCTTTCAGAGAATCATTCTGTTTCTTTCAAACACGTTACAATCGATCGAGCTCAGATGATGGCAAATAGTCGTTGGTGTCCAGTGGAAAGGTTCTGCTCAGCTCCAGCTTCTTTTTGTGGTCTGTTCTGGTGTGATCTTAGACACTTTAAGGCAATTCTGGTAAGATTTCTGATTTTTATGAACCAAGTTTTCCCCAAAACATACTGATGGTACATCTTGGGTTAGGCTTGTCCACTCATGCAAATGAAAGTTTATATGCTGAAAACATTATATCTCTATGTAGTCTCTGTTAAACTATCAAGAAATATCTGTGTAAAGCCTGTGAGCAGGCCTGACCCCTAACATGGGCATGGAAGAACCTCCCGTGCGTCTTGATGGGGGTGGAAGGATCTGCCTGCTCAGATACTCTGGCTTCTGGTTTTTGCGAAGGTGCAGAGGCCAGCTACTGAAGAAGGAGGAGATGTTGTATCAAGTATATAATGAGAAGGTGTTTCTCCTTAGGCAGCAGAAGTTGTCATTGTCCAGAAAGATAATTTTGTGCCAAATCCAGAGCAGGCATCAACTGAGACTGCTTAGCTGAGCTTTTGGATGTGAATATATTTAATACTGACGGGCCAAGGTTTCCTGTGAATTCAGTGTTGTCTGTCAGGGTTATAGTGAGGGGCAGTGGTATGTTGCAAAAGGCAATGTGAGCTGAAGACGGAGTATTTTTAATGGTTAAGACAAATCAAATTTCAGGTTTCTGTAATGAAAAATTACCTTGAAAAAACAGCTGGTTGACAAAGTGTCAGCGCAGCTGTCCTATTTAAGGCAAAGCATGACAGGTTTTGTAACCTGGACTGATCATTATTCACATTGACCCTTCCGGCCAGACTGGGGAGGTCTTAGCTGACGTACAAGCAAGGCAGAGGCTCTTTGCAGGGATCAGCATCCTGAGCTGACAGTAGGTCCTTTGTGGAGACCAGTAAAACTCTGCCCCAGAGGAAGTGCTGATGGGGACACTGGAGGGGAGGGGTGGTACTGGGCTGAGAGAGACAGGGCTGCTTGAAAAAAAGCAACTTACACTTTACTGAAGACTTCCTTAGATTAAAAATCCAGCTAGCACACTGCAATACTCTGTCTCAGAAAGGACCAAGAAAGAATGGCAACACAGCTTGTCTGGGTTGAAGAAGTTTTGTCTGAAAGCAACAAGGATATTGGTGAAGGATCTGAGCAGAGGTGTGGTGATGCAGCAGCTATGCTTTTCACATGCTCTCATTTCCCATGCTTCCTAATTGTGGTTTCTTCTTCCTCTTGCTTTGTTCACAACGTTGGTTTTCTTTCTTTCTTCTCTTTTGGTTATTTGCTCTTGCAGGAGGTCAAAGCTTTAAAGGTTATAAAAATACCCGTGGAAGGTGTTCAGAAGTATTTCTTGTCATGGTATTTCACCAAGTTACCTACTACAGTGCAAAAAGACCCCCCAAAAGTACTAGCATGTCCTCGTGTAGGTTGACAGCCAGCCATTTCCTGTGGGAGCAATGTGTCTCTCTCTTACACTACTGTATTGTTGTCCAATGATAACATAAAATTATCCTAAAGTTTCTCTAAATTAAGTAGAAATTTTAAGAATACAGGAGTTACCTAGAGAAATCCCAACTAGCCTAAAAACTAAATAACTGGAAGTGCCAGCTGTCTATGCTAGCCATCATTTAACGAGCAGTATTTGCATACATATTTTAAATACTTGCATACCATCAATAGGATGCAGCCAGAGCAGATGCATTGCAGAGACGATGTACTGAGACTTTAATCATAATTCCTCTAAATGTAGCAGGGAGTTGTCAGGCTCAGCCTGTATATACCATTTAAAATTGCAAGCTCCAGTCTTGGAGATAAAATCATAAGTGAATATACTTTATTCTTTTAGGCTTCTGACTATCGTGTTAATAGTTAAAGGGGACTTACTTGAAGGATTATCTGAATCTACAAACATCCAAAGGGGAAACATATTAAATAATATGTATGAAATGTCAAGTGCAGTGAAATGGTGCTTTTAAACAATTTTTAGTCAAACATAAATAAATGTCCTTCTTACTTGGACAATATCTATGTTCAAAAAATCAAACTGATTCTTTGTGTAGAAACAGATCTCTGTCTACAGTGTACTGCAGTAATGGTATGGGAAAGTATTGCTGTCTGCCTCAGACCCTGTTAGTCTTAGTTTTAAGCATCAAAGGCGAGCTTTGCAATGTTTATCCAAATGTTTCTGCAATTTTCTTTATATCAGCCAAATTCATAATGCTTTACAAGTATTGATACCACTTGAAACCCATTTAGTGTCAGTTTATAAATGAACAGAACCTCTGCATCTCAGAATTAGATGTTAGTTCCTGATGTTCCTACCATGCGGGATGTGCAAACTGTATCAGGGTGTGTTCTGGCATTGCTAACAAAATGTTCTGGTTTCCTGCAGGAAACGCTATTAGGCCCATCGCCCTCCGCGCAGTGTCTGCCATAGCCTGTGCTCTCCCAGGATTTCCCATCTTAGCAACTGGAGGCATCGATTCTGCTGAAAGTGGGCTCCAGTTTCTGCACAGTGGGGCTTCTGTTTTACAGGTATCTTTTCTTTCTTTAAAACAATAGAATTAAAATTGCTGTAATTAAAACCATAAGGTATCTTTGTTTCAGATGTTAGGATAGTGGGGGTTTATACCATTGAAAAGAATTTCCATGCTTTTAGCTTCATAATTCTTGCTAAGAGACATTCATTTCAGATGGAGGTGGATGAGGAGTTGTCAAAAGAAGACTTTGGGTGTCAAAATATCAATCTGGGAAAAGGCTTAGCATGAGTATGTTGTCACTCTTTTTCTCTGACCTAAAGGATTTAAACTTTAAACATCTCTTCCTTGTCATACAAACAAAGTTGACACAGAATTAAGCTTGAGTTATCTGATTTTCCTTTCTTCTCAGATTTTGTCTTCTGCAAAAAGCCTTTTCAAGAGGAAAGGGATCTCAAAGAGAACTACTTTGGTCCCACTGGAACACAGTTTAAAGTAACTCTTGTTTATCCAGGCATCTGTGTCCCTTAAGCATGTCTATTGGAACCGGCAGTGCAGAGCTATAGCTCCTGCATATGGTGCTGGCATTGCAGCCCATTGCCTTGGAGTGAGGTGTCAGACTGCATGCAGTAGTTGAGGCTGTTTACATTGCCTGGTGGTTTGTTTTGAGGTCCTGGCCAGACTGGCATGGTTAGTTAGACCCATGTCTTGGTGGCCTGTAATTATGGGCACAAGGAAATTGTCTGGAAGTCATCCCCTTACCAGCTCTAATAGGCACCTCAGGGCACTTGTTGCAGCATATATGTTAGAATAGCTGATAAGGAGCAGGCAGTGGTTATGTTATATTATTCCATTATATATTGTTACTTTCTGGTAGATACTCATCCCCTTTATCTGTAGCTCCTGTCATAGACAACAGCATCTGTGGATCCTGTGGATATCGGCTTTGTGTCACTTCTTTCCCACAATTCACTTTGACATTAAAATTAGATCCAGTGTGACCATCCTTTCTGCACAGCTATGGTGACTGCTGAGATTAGTCATTTGTTCGCTATGTTTCAGAAAAAAAAATAGGCCAACTCAGTAGTTTGGCTACTAGTTTTTGAATGCACGTCAGAGTTAGCATCTTAGCATCCCTGCGAGCTGAAGTAGAACACTGGTTTTTTTATAGACACAATATGTTCTTTGGATTTTTTAATATAATTTTCTGGTTGTTTTTTTTTTAGTTTGTATTAGAATGCTTCAGACTTCTTTTTCCATGGACAGACAAAAGTTCTACCTTTCTTACGCGATGGTCTGAGAGCTTCTTCCATATACATACTAAGTAATGGTACAAATTACAGAGCATCATTTGTCTACAAAAAAGTAGGATTGGCAAGGGAATGTTTTTAGTGCTATAGATGCATTTCATTTGTTAATGCTAATAGACCTGCAGTTCTGATGGCTTTGTCTGTAACAGTGTTATGTGATCTGAACTACACAGAGTGAAATGATTTTCTGTTCTATGTCTGTATCTGTTTCTGGATGACTAAAATTGAATTTTTTTAATGTCGTTTATACACTTTTCCTCTATGCAGACTATGTAGCTTTTTTAAAATTATTATTTCGTTTCATTTTTGTTGATTTTCCCCAGTGGTAATGGGAAATTCTGAAGTACAATTTAATGCAGACATCCCAGTCAGTGCTCAAAGGAAAGAATATTGAATTTACAAAACCTTAATAATTGTTGTCTTTTTAGTAATAATCAAGTTTTTTGAAACTGGCTTCCAGAAATGACTTGGATCTACACTGGTCTTCTGCCCTTTACAGGACCATTTCTCTTTTCAACAGATTTTTCCTAGAGATTATGTAAAAACTCTTTTCTTGTCCTTACACTTCACCAGTTTAACTTAAATCATCTCTAGAACTGATTTTAAACTCCTTTGGATCAAACCTATCCTCAGTTTGAGTGGCTTATTTCTGTTTCACTAAAGTAGGGAAGTCATTTAAACTAATCTGAGATAAATGGATTCTAAAGCTGCTGTGTAGGTAAGGGTCTCAACTAGTTCAATTACATTTATTTAAAAATAAGCCTCCAGTAAACGTCATGCAAGATTGTGAGTACAGCCCATAAATCTTTCCCTCATCTTGGGAAACGCAAATGGAAGGCAGAGGGAAACGTGTAATCTCCATAGACAGTCTTACAGGAAATACACTTGACCAGGACTATACTGAAACTTTTATTTGCTGCTCAGGTAAGATATGTTGTGATAGACAGAAGACAGCCCCATCTTCATAAGTCATCTTTGGAACCTAATTAGCATTATGAGAGTCATTGCTTTTGTTTTCCTTCGTAACAAAGCTGGCTCATATACTTTTCCCTGAATCCCAGTCTCTCTCACATGTCCAAATGCCCAAGGTGTTCTTTCTTCAACAGTCAAAACCTCTGTTGCTTATTAGAACAGCTTTGAAGGTTCACTTCTGCTTTCTCAGCACCAAAATACAGAGCAAGTACGGAATTTGAAGATAGCATCAAACAAAGTGTTATACTGAAGGTTTTGGTACCTTAAGATTCATTACATAGCAAATCCCCGAGTTAAATAGGTGGAAGCTGGGACTGTACTGGGGAAATTTTATATGCATCCCATAGCCTTACTTCAGTATCTGCTTCGGACACTGTTGTAGAAGGTGCTGAATAGACACTTGGACTGACACAGGACTGCACATTTTGTGATCTTGCTTCATGTTTCCAAAACCATGAGGGCACCTCATGACTGATCCAGAGGCAGAACACGAGCATCCTGGGCTTTGGTGGTGCTTGAGCTAGCTCTGTGCTCAGCTGTGCTAAGTGGTCTCAAACCTAAGAGTGGGTGCAGCTGCTGCTATCACTGCCCTGTTACACAGAGTAGCGTGTGGATGTTTCCTCCTTAGGAGTGTTTTAAAAGGGTAGGGAATATCAGCTCCTTCAGCATTAAACGTGGTCTGATACCACGAAGCAGCACAGATTGCATTGATCCATCCCTGGAGCCCAGCTGGAGAGCCTGGGAGAGCGGCACTTGTGTGACCATTGGCCTCAGCTCCGTTTAGCCTAGACAGGAGTCCTGTGTCTTCTCTGCCATGAGAGGGTGACGTTCATGGGCTAAGGTAATGCAGACGCTTTGTGTGAGTTGATTTAATTGCAATGTGGTGTATCTCGTAGAGAAGAGGTTTATGAATAATAAATGTACCTCCATTAAAAGCAAGATCAGGTTTTCTTCTGCAGCTCTTTCACCTACAGTTCTCCATTATTTTTTTTTCCAATTGCTTTTATTTTTAAAGCATGGGGATTTATTTTCCATTTATAGGAATGCAAGTCAGGAATCAGGTGGTAAGCCATATTTTGATATAAGCTATAACCACCTCAAGTGGTATTAAGCAGGTATATTAGGGAGTGGTTTGGGGAGAGAGTTTTAGTATTCAAAGTGTGTTCTATCTCCTCCTTTAGAAGATAGGGGGCAACACCTTAGTGTCATTACTGACATAAAGTTCATGTGTAAGAAGGTTTTGCAGCTGGTATAGAAAACAAACTGGATGATTGTAGGCAGTAGTAGCTGGGATTAAAATTCTGTACAGTAATTTAACAGGGCATTCTTCCACTTTATGAACTTAGAAACAGTTGCAAAAAGACCCCACTTGTTTTTTATTTTTTCACTGAAATTGCTGAAACATTTCAGTCATTCTTCAGCTGGTTCCGTAGCTCTATACTTTTTTATAACGTACCCAAATGCACCAATCCCTTTTCAGTACAGGCGTGAAATTAAAAAAAATAACAACTTTATCTATGGAGATAATCCTGCACTCATTGCATACCAAAAGCTCCAGAGATGTCTAGCTGCATCTTGTTGAGATGCAGTTCATTAATATAGGCTTCCAGTGAGGCTGAAGTTGTGGGTTTTGTTGGTTTGTGGTTGGTTTGGTTTTTTTTAATTTAAGTAAGCTTTTTTTTAAAGCCCCAATTTATCAAAATAAGATGTATATCGTATTTTTTTGCATCTTTCGCATCATGTATGTGATTTACCATGTCACATTGATGGTTTGTTAGATTTTTGCAAGGCATTGAAGGAGACATACATTTTTCAAAGTCACCTCACTGTAGGAAATTAAAAATGGAGACAATTATAGAAAGTTCCAGTGGAAAGAGAAAATGCATTATGGAAAAAGCAATAAAAGCGTAAAAATATTAAAGTAAAAATCACTTCACAGTAGCCTGCATGATTCAATTGTAGATCAATATTGTGTAGTTAATGCATTAGCAGTAGAGCATTAATTTGCAATTACCGCAGGTGATCTGATCCTCTGTGTTCTGTCCATTGACATAAATGACCTTTTGTTGAAAGAGATTCTGTAGTCATTATTTCTAGCAGATGTTACCGAAAAAAGGTAGAACAAAGGGGTACTTTCTGAAGTATACTTGCTTCATGGCAGAGTCTCCTCACAGTATATTCTGGCATGGAATACATTTGTTAATCTTGAATATTTGTCATTAATGTGGAAAGAATATGGTTTCCTTTTCAAACAGATTTCTTTTCTTACGAAGTAGGGAGGTCACGCATGTTCCCTGTTGGTCCAACGTGGATGCCTGTAAGGATGTCTACTTTGCAGTGGTTTACAATGCACCCATATAATGCTGCTTTCCAGCAGGGCAGCCTCTAGCTTTGCCCCAGCCCTGTTTCAGACCCACCTTCCCCCATCTCTGTCTCCACTTGCCGTGGATGGGATGTAGCACCTTGCAGTCCTGTTCCTACAGGCACTGTGCTCTTGCCCTCACTCTATCGACTCAGCCCAAGCACAGCTGCTGCCTCCGGACCTTGCTCCATGACCCTCCTCATCTCTCAGGCAAGGGAATAAGGTGGGAATGTACCCCACCTCAGAGGCAGAGCCGCTGGGATGCTATTATAGATGTGCCCCATGCCCTTCTCTCCTGCTCCACACCAGTTGTGTATGAGACCCCAGGGGTCTGAGGAAGAATAAAACCAGTCTGGAAGCATGACAGCCCCTGATAGGAAAGCAATAGCAATGGGTTTGCCTCTGCAAGATAAAATCTCCCTCCAGTGCAGAACACGGCTGTTTTTCTGAGACTACTTGTGTTTTTTGTAACATTTTCAAGGAGCATTCTTGTTGGTACCTCTTTGGAGCCAGAGTCTCAAGGGATTCAGGACAGTTTGATTATTATTTTTTCTTCAGCAGGCTTTTTACTGAAGTATTTAGCTGAGAGATTTTTATAACAGCAGGATGGCCCTTTGTGTGTGAATAAACAAGCTTTTCCATCACAAATACTGGGACTTGAACTATGAGAGAGCATTGTTATTGTATTTGTGCAAATGTGAAACCTTGTGAGGAACCCTTCTACATGGTATAAAATGCCCTGAGTATCAGGAAATAAAAGCAAGGCTCTGAAAATATAATCACTGAAATGACAGGGGGGAAAAAAAGCATTTCATAAACATTATGTCACGTCTTAATGTTTAAATGCTACCGTTTTCTCCACCCCAATTTAAAAAAAGATACAACACAAAAACACATGAAGTAAATGTATGCTGTAATAATTTATCATATTTTTCCTTTTTTTAAAAAATTTTCATTAAGGTCCTTGATGTAATTTCTCTCTGGTTTTTTTTGTGGCTACGGAAATGCAAAGTAGAGAGCTGGTTCTCCATGCACTTGATTGTGTTATTTTAAACCTTTCTCGGTGTCTGTTCAAGTCGGTGAAGACACTGATACTTGATTTACTGAGGACTAGATGAAGCCAAAAAATTCTCATCCAGGAATTACTGTTTATGCCATTTAATGTTATGGAGAATGAAATAGTAAAAGAGATTGAAATCATGGGAGTGACAGAGCAGGCCAGTGATGATGCAGGCCCCATGCGTTACAATTTCAGGTTAAGTTTATACTGATGATACTTGGAAAAAAAAATATTTTGTCTTTCGATGAATAGCAGTGATTTTTGAATGCAGAGGAAGAGCTCAGTCTTTCCTTGTGTCTAATCTAGCTCATGCAAGGAGAATGAAGTTGGGCTGGTGGCTACAAGTCTTAACCACAGGGTGCCATCAATGTGGTAGAGCAAGGCTGGACGCCTATGTGGGCTCACAAAGAATCCACCCTTCCTCTGCCCCCAGCCCATCCTTACACCAGCACATGGGGGGAACAGGAGGCTGAAGGCTTTTCTTTGTGCCAGTCAGAGAGTGCTCCACAGGCTGAAAAGCCCAAAAGCAGGCACACTTTGACACCAGCTGGACACCATGAAGTTTCTGGCTCAGGGGGTCAAAGAACAAAACCTTTCTGTACAACCTGTTCATGATACAGAGAAGTTAAGATGTTGGAGCTAATTTTTCTCTCCCCAATTGAATTGATGAGTGAAGAACAGACTGCTGGATGCAGTGGTAGGCCACCAAAGTGATACAAGACGAGATTTAAGGGATGGCTCTTTACATCCAGCAAGAATTTTAAGGAAAATAAATACCACTTAAGGCAAAACCCTTTTGCAGATGTTCAGTCCTTTGAGATAAATGTAGTAATAGCAGTTTTTAGCCCGTATTCCCAAAGAAACTCAATATGTGTTTGTATGTCCCTTTAGTATTGTCAGTCATTTTTGAGCTTTGTGGCCATTTTCACTGAAATTTGCAGGAAGATGGAAAGTATTTTGCTATAACAAGTTCTGAGAAACGAAAAAGCCAGGCAGAGCAGAGAGCGTACCTGCATTCCTTCACTGTTAGCGCAAGCGCGCTGTGAGCTCACCTTTATCAGACCTCTGAGAATCCACATGGGACAGCGCTGTTAGGGCTGTGTCAGCCACAGGAAGGGCTTTAATTGGCAGTCACACCTTATTAGACGTCAGAGAACCCAACCAGGAGACACAGAGCTGCTGGAAGCCAGGTATCATTAGCTCCGCTGCTCGCAGAGCCGCCTGCTTAAAAAAAGTCTTCAATGGATGCAGCACTGAATGGAGCAGCCCTTCACTCCAGAGCTGAAATTTGCAGTACATGCAGAAACAAAAGAGGGAACAAAGTGCTGTTTGAACACGTCGAAATACAATCAAAAGAAAAACGCATGTGAAAGAGAAGAGTTGGGGCAGAGATACTCAAGTGATCACTTCTGATAAACATTTCATTATATTCTGCTTTTTTCTTAGCTCGGTGCTAATTACAGAAACTCAGCCTGCTCTCAACTGTCTGGTTTTCATTGCTAATAAAAACAAAAGTCATTAGAGGACTGCCACACTTGCTCCATTACAGATACTTGGGATGGAAATTGCTAATTGATAGTGAGAAATTTCTGTGAGAATTTCTTCTAATGGAAGTCAGCATTTGTCACACAAAAGCAAATTTTGTGCTTATAGTTGGAAAAAATATCACGTTAGAACAGGTTTGCATTATTAATTTTTACTTTTAGTATCTTGCCACTTTTCATTAGAAGTTGCAATATTCAAATCAGCACATTGTAAACTCGTGGACTAAACTTGAAGTTAATGCCTTTTATTTTCTGCAGTTTTGAAGTAGTTTTACATTTTATTTGGAGCTGCTTAGGGGATTTATCTATTCGCTTTCCTTTATTTCTGCTCATTTAACCAGCTAGTAAATGAGGTCTGCATAGATAGGATTGTTATTTCATAAATTTGTAAGAATGAATTCAAGCTCATTCCATAACAATCGCTATTTGTCATTCCCATAATAGATTCTCATGCAAAGCAGGTTAACTATCACTGAATGGTAATAATTATTTAATAACAATTAGGTCTCAATTGAGCATCAGCTCAAATGCTGTCCTACACCCATAACTCCCAGCTTCTGCAGAGGGTTTGTTCTCTGTTCCTACACCTGGGGACACCAAGTCTGCTTCTCTTTTGCCTTCTGCCCAGACGTCTCCCCTGCTTCCCTGGATCTGGTGACATAGAGACTTCGAGGGTTGAGGAGATGTGAAGATTGATTGTTTTGGCAACATGGTCTCTCCATGTCTCCCAAGGATCCAGAGTACTGCTTCACTTTCCAAACCCCGCTACTGTTGCACCTCTATTTAATGTAGATTCACACTGCTGATGTGGATTCATGCTGCTGCTATCTTATATGAACGAGCACAGAGCGATCCTCCCTGTAGATAAAACCGCGTGATGTGAATTGTCATCTAAATTAGTTTTCTTTAAAAGTTTGCAATCTAAAAGCAACATGCAGACACCTCTTCAAAAGAGGCTCAGTTAAGCGTTGAAGAAATTGTGGACAAGTTGTTTTACTCAGTTCAGGTTGCTTTCAGACATGCTAGAGTTGTAGTAGACAGAGTTCCCCTTGTGTACCAGCGTGGAGGTGACTGGAAAATGAATCTGAAAATGTACCCAGCTCCTTGTTGGATATTGAAAATATAAATAGAAGGAAAGATGAGCACAGTGGAAAATGCTGAGTTTCTTTTTTTTATTACTGCCACGTCGAATAATAACTCAGGGAATTTCCTGTGTTTTGTTTTAAATTATACATATTGTAACTGCAGGAGACTTGTTTTCCAAGAAGGGAAAAACGTAAAGCATACAGGATTGCAAAGCTCTGCCATCGGAGAAGTTTTTCTCAGAAATATTATTGGTCATACAAATGCGCATGTAAGAAATTTTCCTTTTTGTATTGTATCCGTCTTATTGATCTTTCGGTCAGAGACTGGCAGTGCAGGGAAGAAAGGGAGAGCAAACAGTGGAGGAGGCTGTGCTGGGGTAAGGCACCACCTGGAGCCCACCCTGGCTCGTCCTGGACTCAGTGCAGGGCTGGCCAGAGCTTGGTGACCAATCTGCCAGCTTTCCTAGTGGTAGAAAAGTCCTTTTTTTCAGCCCAGGAAGGAGGGAGCAATCTGAGAATCCAAGCTCTGACACCTTTTGAAGTTTTTTCCTGCTACAACACAAGCCCCCTGACACAGTTTGATCTGTCTGGCGAGAGGTCCTTTTATCTGTGCAATTTGAATGAAAGAAACAAACAGAGAAACCGTTTTTCCAGAAGCTGGCGGTATGTTTAAGAAAGGGTTTAACTTCCTTCAATATCTGAGTTATGTCAGTGCTTTTCTTGCTGATATTTATTATTTGGACAGAGATAGGTAAAACAATCCCCAAGGAAATGTGGAAGTGGGTTTTTATCTCGGACACGAAGGACTCAGAGGGTCAGAACTATTTTATTCACATGAATCTCACTCTTCAGTGGACACAGCAGCTGCTGCACAGATTCATACAGGCGAGCTGATAAAGGATGAAAGTAATTTTAGCTGAAATAAAATGTGAGAGTACTAGAGAGAAAGACTCGCAAGGATGAGGGGTTAATCATCGCAGGACTGAACTGTGTTCCAAAATGGAAAAATTGCTTTTCTGTTTGATTTTGTGCGGTCTGCAGCTTTCAAAATTCTGGTCACAGGAGGATGTCCCTCAGTAGATGGTTCTCATTAGAGTTTTTGAAAACTTCTTTGAGGAAACTGTTTTTCATTGACAAATTACATCTAATCAAAATAGACCTGGGTTCTAGTCCCTGCTGCGTCTGATTCAGACTGTCCTGGGATGAGGAACGCTGAAGCTTTACCCTGTTATGCATTAATGAACCTGCATATTACAAACGACCAGGATATAGTTATTCTGTCATAGGGAGGTTTAAGGACGGAAAAGGTTTCCAGTTTAAACTGATAATCAAAATACTAAAAATGTGTGCAGCTAATACAGTTAAAGAAAAAAATATTATTTGAGGGAATAAAATTTTAGTTCAATAATTTTGCAACATATTTTAGTTTTGACCTTTTCGTTCCAATTAACTTGGATTGCAAAACAGGCATTTTCAAGTTAAATGGAGCTGTTGCGTTCCATGTTGTCAAACAGCACATATTGGTATTCTGAAACTCTCTTCCACACATTTTTCAGAACACGGTTCTTTTCTGAACAGCGTGCTTTCCTAGAAGCATGCTCAGTGCTGACAAATATGTTTTTCTAAACATGGAATAATGGACTAACTCCAGTCCAGAGAGGATGGTGTTCCTGTTGGTGAGCTCTCAGGAAACAAAATCTTAAAAACACTGCTAACTTCTGCCTAAATGTGTTAAGTTACTTGATGACTTCTAACATAAAACCTCTACATCTGAGCAACTTAACTGATACCTGCTTTAGAAATATCTTTTGGAGGAGCTGCAGGATACAGTTCATGGACATGAGTCAAGTGAATCTACATCTCCCTGGCACAGCTGCTGATGCTGTACCAGCAGCTGGAGAACAGTGGAAGAATGGAAGGATTTCATTTTCCACAACAGTATTTATAAGAGAGAGGCAGGACCTTTGGATGTTATTAAATTAAATATGAAGTGATATTCAACATGCATTTAAAGGTAATCATAGAGCCTCTATATGTGATTGGACTGTTTACACGGGGGAGTTAGTTCATCTGCTTTCAAAGGTATCTGTCATTTTGAAGATCTACTGTACAATGATACAATTTGCACTAGATGGCTGATTATGAGGCTGTTTCCCGCACTCCTCAATGCTCAAGGCATGTGGAATTGTATTTATTTTCTTAGGAAAGATGATCACGATCAGCACTTTTAGCACTGTGTATGCCCACCTACTGCATAAAGGTCCACTTTGTAGTTCCAAGAACTGACAGAATGCTTTAGTGAGATAAGGAAATATAACAATTCCTCTAGGGGTGGTTGACAGGGAAAACGAAAAAAACCTCTAACAATTACCTCAGGGAGCCTTCTGAAAATTCTTGATTTCTTCTGCATTTCCCCTCTAAAAGACACGTGATATGAAATTGCATCGTTCAGAATCCCTTTTCCAGTACCAGTGTTCCATTCCAAAACACCCAGTTAAGCTGTTTAGGTCAAAGATAGATTAATTGGCAGAGAAGAACTTAGGGGGTGGAAAAATACATTTCAGTAGGCTAGGAATTAATGAGTTGGATAACATTCCTAAAGGATCCCTTACAGTGCTCTTACCTCCTGCTGCGCCCTCATCTTTTATGACCAGGTGACCTGCTTGGTGGAC
>NW_010161977.1:0-5081 GCF_000695765.1 Mesitornis unicolor | reverse complement strand
CTGCATCCAGCTTTGGAGTCCCCAACAGAAAGAGGACATTGAAGTGCTGGAGGAGGTGCAGAGGAGGGCCACCAAGATGATCACAGTGCTGGAGCACCTCTCCTACGAAGACAGGCTGAGAGAGTTGCGGTCGTTCCGCCTGGAGAAAAGGCAGCTATGGAGGGATCTTACAGCAACCTTTCAATACTTCTAAGATACCTATAAGAAATTTGTGGAAGAGCTGTTCACTAGGGGATGTAGTGATAGGATGAAGGGTTATGGTTTTAAACTAGAAAACAGTAGATTTAGTTTGGATGTTAGGAAAAAGTTCTTCAAAGGAGGTGTGGTAGATCACTGGAGAAGGTTGCCCAGAGAGGTGATGGAGGCCCCATCCCTGTAGATTTTGAAGGTCAGGTTTGATGGGGCTCTGAGCAACCTGATCTAGTAACATTGTCCCTGCTTCCTGTGGGGGGGGAGTGGACTAGATGATCTTTAAAGGTCCCTTTCATCACAGTACATTCTATGATTCTATGATTCTATGATACTTTGATCTTAAGATGCCTATTTTAAGAGGAAGTGAACTGGAATAGCCTTATTTTCCATTGACAATTCAGAAGCCTATGGCTCACAATGAAATGTTCAAAACCAGTGACATAAATGAGTGAAACAGCAGAAAAGGACTAACAGTGGTCTCATTGTTATCAGCTTGATAAAAAATGGTCACAATACAGTGGCTGTTTTGTCCATTTTTCCAAGTATTGTGACAGCAATCCAAAAGTGTAACTCTGTCTATTTCTTTTCATGTGTAAATTATAAAAGGAGAAAACGGACAAGGGAAAGGATTAACTGTGTCAGTAGTCAGGGAGTCTGCACTTATGGTCAGCATGTGGTACATAGCTGCAGGAGAATATCTCTCTTTAGGATAGGAAGAAGACAGAAATGGCAGAGATCTTTAATGAAACCAAGGTCCACTAGATCAAAAGACGATAGAGTATGGCTAGTTTGGATTGAAGGGTCAGTGGGCTTAGCTCACGTAAATGAAAGGAGCAAAAGCTAGACTTCAGAATGTAAAAGGTGCAAGTGGAAAACGTAAAAGGTACATGGGAATGTAAAAAGCTACAGTAAAAATTTGAGAGTGTTTTGAAAAAAGGCTTAGTGTTTAGTGAAATAATGGATAAATGGAAATATGATTAACAGTTGGAGAGGCAGAAGTAGTTATGATTAAAAGATTTGTGCTTGATATCAACTGGAAAATTGTCAACATGACTAAGAAACATATGAAGTCTACATCAGGTGTGTATCAACTTACATACAACTACTTATGTATTTGTAGTCAGAAAAGACAACTATAGCTACCTACAAAATAAATATAATGTTGAATAAATTGTACTGCAATGTTTCCCCCATAAAAATGAAGGGTTTTTCCTTTTCTATTAATATGAACTGTGAAGCAAACATTTTGGGTTTTTTTTCTAGTTTTCCTAGCATTTGCTAGGAAATTAATTCTGTATTATCTGTAGTATTCACTTGTTCTTAATGATTGTTTTCCAAACTTTATCTATTGTGATGCTCTCCTGAACTCTTTGTAGGGGCTTACTCTAAGAGATTATGTTATTGCTGTCTTAGTGAAAGCTTTTTTTAATCCTGTTATTACTGTTGCTATGCCATTGTTACACATGCAGATATTTTCTTTAGCTTCCAATTTTGTGTAGGTTGATTGGCTGCTTATAGGATAGCAGATAAACTCCTAGGTTAGAATGAAAGAGTTATAATTATTTTTTAAAGCTATAAACTCTGAATTCTGATATTGAAGGTTAGAAAAATATAGTAATGGTGATTTGCCAAGTCCATAAACTCTGAACTAAGGAAGATTTAAAATACAGTTGATAAGGACTCATTTAAGGTTGTTACAGTCTATGAGTTAAGATATTATTTTCTGAATTGATCTATTATTGAATGAAATGATAGTTGATTGAAAGCTGCCATGTGCGTTAAGTGTGTAATTCTGGTTACCCCACTGAAGGAGTGTTCTATCCCAGTTTAACTGGCAGTTCCATGGTAAAAACCCCTTATTTTCACTGTTCTTCAGGTACACAAAAGGCAAACTTCGTGTAAACTATCATACTTCACCTGTATTATGTATGTCACATCAATTTAATTGGGTGATTTTTCATAGCTTTTTAAAGAGGTTTCTTTTGTTAACAACAATCTCACTAACTCTTGAAAATCCAGTTTTTAAACAAAAATAACAATTTAGTTTAAATTTCACATATAGATACTTTAAATTGTTATTTGTATTTTCAAAAATGCATTACTGGGTTTTGTTGTTTAGACTGGACACATATTTTTTAAACATTGAAGCAGACTGTGAAAGTGCCAGGACCAGGGAAGGATTTAGTCAGTCCTACAGTATACTCTGCTTTGAGCACAAAGGATATTTACTTTCATTTCAGAAGTGTTTTTTTCATTGACTGATAAGCTATAATTGGAAGTCAGTCATAGAGAGAGACCACAACACAATATATATTAAGGACAGAACAGAAGTATTATATTGTCTCACTGGAAAGGTTGCACCTACTTTCCAGTGAAAGGCGGTGTGTTCTCAATAGCAATGTCTGGCCATTAAGAGAATGTGTATTTGAAGAGGTAGAGAATATATGGACAGCTTGACTCAGTTTAGTGTTTATTTATGGACCTCTCCCCTTGAATTATTTTTTTTAATTAGAAAATAAAGGAGAGATAAAGAAGTCTTGAACAGATGGTACAAGGTTGGAAAGGAGTGGGTACACAGAAATACTAGATGTATTGTGACTGTACAGATTTCATAGTCTTTTGAGATCACTACAAAGATTCAATCTTTGCACCTCTGATGAAGTCATAAAGGAGAATTGAGACATACTACAACTATTTTCTTTTTCCTTCATTTCTTTTCACCCATCAGAACTGGTGGTTTTAAGTATAGGTGCAAAATAATAACTGGATTGATAAATTTTAACAAGAAGCTGCCTGTTAGCTCCATGACTGAACCCAGCTGCAGACAGTAGTGATTTCTACTAGAGACGTGAAAGAAAAGTTTTATGAAAAAGGAAAGGTTTATGAAAGGGTTTACATCTATTGTGAATCAAATTGAAGCTTGTACAGACTACAGGCATACTCAAAAGCTGTAAACAAAAAAACCCTTAAGATATAGCAAAAACTTAAGAGGAACCTATTGGAATTATGTAACATTTAGTCATCTCCAAAATTTTGCTTTATGATCTCAATGAGAGATTAAAAAACATCCTAATAATAATCACAAATTCTGTTAGATTAGACAGATTTACTAGAATCTATTGGAAACCTAATGTTACAGAATGATTAGAAACATATAGTGAGAAAGATATAGCCTAGGAAAAAAAAAGTCTCCTGTGGAAATTAATCTCAAAGGGAAGCAGTCATTTTGAAAGCACACAACAGTAATACTGGAAAACAGGTATGTACTGGAACTAGATATGAGTCTGTAAAGGCTTAATGCAGAGAGAAATAAAAAATTTGGGCTACTTAAGCAAAACCGGATCATCACTTCATTTAGTAGAAAAGAGAAACATTTTTTCTGTATTTGTCATGTGTATTGTCAAGTAACGTTTAAGGATATTGCCTTAATGGACCCTGGTTCACTTTCTCAAGGGTTGCTTTGTCATCCTCAGTGGGGTTGTTTTCTTTCTGAGTTGGAGTTCAGCCTGCATGAATTTTTATTTTAGTCGAAAACCTTCATACCAGACCTCATCACTTCCTATCTGATTACTGTAAATATTCCTTGTTTGAGACTCCTAAGTGTAAACTTTCCTTCAATGTGTAAGAAAAATGAGACTTCATTTCCTGATCCTGTCACCCTTTCCAGTCTCTTCTGCATTTTTACCACCTTAAATTCAGCAATCTCTTCCTTGCCTCCAAAGCCTGTCCCAGCTCTGTCTTATTAATCTGCTGATATGTCTTAACACCTGGTCCACACTTCAAAAGCCAGGATCAGTATTACTGGCCATGGTCACCTATTCTACAATAATTCCTAAGCACATCACAATTCTTTCTTGATTTAACATAGGGCTCTCCTTGCTGAACTGTTTAATTTCCACTTCACTCATGAAACTGAGAAGACTTGTTAAGAGGTGAAGCTGGAAGTTACTTGTCGATTTCTATTATGTGACTTTATCACATCCATTGTACAGTAAATAAGTCTTTCAGTCTGCAATTTCTTTCATATGTCACTTATCTTTATTTTATAACATCTTTGAATGAGTAAAATTAATAAATATAAAATAAAAAAATAATAATAAGAATAAATGTAACGATATGTCATGGTTTTCCTGGGATAAAATCATAGAATCAATTTTCTATTCAGGAAAGCTACATTTTTTAGAAGACTGCAGCACTTGATTTGGTGGGAACAAAGTTGAAAAGAAATTTGGTTTAGTTTGTAGCCAGCACTAGTATGTGGATTGTCATAGCTATCAAGGTCTTTAACAGTTTTGAGTTAGTCAGGTGCAGAAGGTAAGAGGAGCAAAAGCCAAAACCACTGTATACCACTGCTCAACAGAGGTGTACAGAATCACAGAATCACAGAATCACAGAACATTAGGGATTGGAAGGGACCTCAGAAGATCATCTAGTCCAATCCCCCAATGGTATTCATGGTATACCATACCATGAATGTCACTCTCACTATAAACTGGATAGTTTGCTGAGGAAACCTCTTTCATTGATGTTCAATATCCCTGCAGGGTCTCACCAGTCTTTCTGTTCCCTAGGCCTACTCCCCCACTCAGTGTGACTGTCATACTTTCACTGAAGCTGTGTTACTTGCAGTTTTTGACATCTAGCATTCCATGCTGGAAGTGCACACTGTATTGGGTTTTCTGTGAGGGTTTTTTTGGTTGTGTCTTTCGTAATGGGAGAAGGGCTATGGAGATGGCCCTCTAAGAAACTACCTGAAAAGCTCCCCCTTTATCAGACCCACCTCTGACCAGGGTCAAGCCAATCAGCATCCCCGCAAATTCATGTATTCAAGGGAAGTGCAGGGTATTCTTTGCTCTCCCTCTGGCACCGACCCTGACCAGTGCGGCCCC
>NW_010161976.1:8818-20457 GCF_000695765.1 Mesitornis unicolor | reverse complement strand
TTTAAGCCTCAAAAGCAAATATATGTAATAACCAACAACCACTTCTTTGCAACATGCATAGGAAATCAGTGGAATATACAGGAGAGTAAATGGTAAATTTAGGTAAAAATACCTAAAAACCAGAAAATTCACTGTGATATTTGTCAGAGGTAGGCAACACGGTATGTACAGCAGTAATTTTTTTTCTGTTAACATTAACCACTTTGTATTATTGGAGAACTGTAGTCATTGTTTAACTCCAGACTTGGGTCTAGTCTCTCTACTTGATAAAAAATTCCAGCATTGAAGAAACCTCTCTGGACCAGAGCACTATAGACATCAATATGCTCCCATGAATGAATACAGATGTCAATGAATCTGTGCTTCTCTCTCAGAAAATAAGTTAATCAGAAAATTCCTGAGTAGCTTCACTCTCACTTGTTTATAATGAGACACTGACATTGATTTTTATTCTAATGCTTTTTGAGGTAGGCACATAAGTGTGTTACATGAAGAACATGTTATTTCTGTGGTCTGAAGTAGTTTTGAAAAGTCGTGTGTGTACTTACAGTGTTTGTCAAGTATGGTGTTCAGTAGCTTACATAATGTGTATGGAAACAAAATGTTCATCATTCAATACAATAGAACATTAAGAAAGAAAGGTTTTCTTAAAGATTTGTAATTATGTAAGGTCATTATTTATGTCTACTATAATCTGTTTTTCCCATTTTTTTCTGTGAAAATTGTTGACCCATATTATGTCAAACTTTGCTCCCTCCCCAGCTCTTTCTTTACGTATTTTAATTTATCATCATCTCCATGATTTTTATCTTCCTTCTGGGTTCCTTTTTGCCTTTATCCTGTCTTCTGCTGTTGCTGTCATATTGTTTTGAGGCGCAGAACAAGGCTTTTCCTGTAGAGTAATTAGAAATGCTATTTTTCAGCCATTTGGAAAGCCTAGGGACACACAGGTGTTGGTACAATGAACTGAACTTACTTAATGGAACTGCAGCTATCCCATTGGCTTTCCACAACATTTGGCCATACGGTGTTAGAAGACTTTCAAGTCACATTTTCTAGATGAACTTAAAATAGTCTTGTCATGTCAAAGTCCTACACCTCTATACCTCCTTGATATTTTTTTATTTTCTTGACCAGAAGAAGCATTTTCAGTTAAACAAAGCAAACTGTAGCCTGAGTTGTAACACGTGGCCAGGGTTCTTGAGCTTGCAGTTTTGGTTGTGTTTTTCCCCCTTCTATTTCATTTGCTGACTTACTGTGTTGCCTACCTCTGACAAATACCACAGTGAACTTTCTGGTTTTTAGGTAGGTTATAGAAGTGACTGCTCACAGAGACAAATCCTGCTAGCTTTGCTTTCAGCTGTGGTTATTGTAAGGTCATGAGGGTCATGAGGGTCAGAAGGAGTATGACCTATAGTTTAAAGCTGCCTATGCAGAATGCAAATATTTTACCATTTCAGTATGCTCTCATTCATGGGGTTGGCCAGCTCCACAGATGAAAAAGGATATGGCCTCACTGTGTTACAAAGACCAGAAAGAACAGACGCCTGGTAAGCAGAAAGACTGTTGCCTCCTTGCACAGTTGTGAAGAAGTGGCAAGGAACTTGAGGGAAAGAAGCCAGCTGTTAGCTATCTAGATTGTAAATTTTACTAATAACTGTACATCAGTGAGTTGAAAGAGTCTGTTGTTTATTGCATGTGTGATTAATCAATCTCCTATCTGAGAGTTTGTCGAGCAAATCTGAACTGAGCAGTGAGTTTAATTAGGAAATACACTTTTCCTTTCACAGTGCTGATCTGACCTCTGCTTTTGGTTACTAAAACTGTAACACAGTACTGGCTTCTGCATTTTTTAAGGCTTTTGTACTGAGTCTATACCTCTTTTACAAATCCTTAACTAGCAGCTGACAAGAAACTCAAGAATAAATAGATAATTAAACTCCTATCTAAGTAAATTTTAGTGCAAAAGCAGATTGAGACATTTAGTTGATCTGACTTCTTCAAGAACTGAAGGGAAGATTAAAAAAAAATGGGTGGGAAAAGAAGGTAACCCTCTTGCATGTCTTGAATAAAGCTTCCAATCATCAGGTATCATCTCTTGCACTAACATTTAGTAACTGATAATTGCTGTAACTAGAACCATTGAGCCTTGCAAGTGTTATCCAGTAAATTTTAATTAGCACCCTGGGGACTGTAGAATTTCAGAACAAGCTTATGGGATACTCTCCCCCAACCAGTGGCAAAGTGTGCCGACTAATTTTAGATCAGCCTGCCTGTCAAAGTGGATTAGTGTCATCTTGCCACTTATGCTGAAGAAAATGCACCTGCTTCTACATGGAAATAAGGTGCATTATCTGCCAATTTGTGCTGCTTATTTTCACTGCTGCCTGAGTTTGACAAGTGAAATATGAATGCATGGATTATCTATTCATAAACCAAGGGGATAGGAAAAGGTGAAAGAGGGTGAAAAAGAGTAATGTACTTGGTATTACAGGACCCTCCAGAAGCCTTCAAAATAAACATGTCATGAACTTCTACTAAAAGTCTAGAGAGGAAAATACTCTTGCCTTGTATTTTTATCAAAGGAAAACCTAGTTGTCAGGAAAGTTCAGTAGTATAAAACGACACTGCTAACAACAGAACAGGCAGTATTTTCACAGAATCACACAGAATCACAGAACATTAGGGATTGGAAGGGACCTCAAAAGATCATCTAGTCCAATCCCCCTGTCGGAGCAGGAACACCTAGATGAGGTTGCACAGGAAGGCATCCAGGCGGGTTTTAATAGCCATAGATTTTCCTCAAAGCTCCATAAGAAAGGGTCAGACAGTCAATATTAATTTTCTGAGTAAAATATTCTGAATATTCAAATTACACTAAAAACTGTTTGCTAGCTACACTCAATACATATGATATCTAGCTCTGACTCTGCTTTCACTTCTACAGAGTAATCCAGTAGAAATCAGTGATATCAGAGTGCCTGGTTATAAATTAATCTCAGGGGAGCAAATAACATTATCGTAGTGAAATCTTTAACTGCAGTTAATATCCATAGGTCTGTGAAGGATAAAATCCATAAAAGTTTTCAGACTCCTTTGGTATTATTCCAGTTGCTCTCATAGAACAAAGTAAAATCTTTCAAAAGTGTTGAGGACCTAGCCAACACTGTTCCCCAGTAAGAAGGTTATAAATCATAATTAATTAAGTAATATTTAAGACCTTAAGATTTTTTGCTTTGTTCAAACACATTTTTTCAACAATTCTAGGTCTAGGAAAGCAATATAATTGAAATTTATTTTTCTTATTGCTCAGCCAAAGTCTTTTCTCATGACTCAGAACTTCATACACAAGGTGAGAAAGTTCTTACAAGTTAGAGAGGCTACGTGTAGGTTTCATAACTATTCATTCCCTGTGTCAGGCACAAGGCAGGCATTCCCCAGATCCTGATCGAGTGTCTGCTGTAATCTGTCTTGAAGGCTACTGCCTGTCAGATACTCTGAGATATTTCAAATAGAAAATTCTGCAAATAAACAGTATCCAAAAGAACTCCTGCAATAGTAGAAAAGCCTCCAGACTTTTACCTGTTCATGGGATTATTACACAGAGTTTCCACCTGGAAAAGTTCTTTATAGGGCAAAAAAAGAAAACAAAAGATATTTTATATTATGTTTCAGGATGCTAGCAGTCATCATAATTCAGATTACTGGTGTAGATTACACAGAGCATGGTTCCTGCAATGAATTTGAGGAGGTTAAGACCTTAAAATAATTTATGCCTCAGGATTAGACAGCAGTCTTCAAAAAAATGTTAGAAGAAGTCAGGAGAGGAATTGGAAAAGGTTTATCATATGTTGTTCCATTTCACTTAGTTCAGGAGAAATCCCTGAAGGCTGAAGAGTGGCCAGCTTAATCCAATTATTAAGGAAAGAACCTAGAGCTATATGAAGAAATTACAGACCAGTTAGCTTAGCACGAATTGCAGCAAATACCTGTAGAAACTGTTTTAGATTTTCTAGAGAAATTGCAAAAGCATATTTTAATTAAGGTGAGGGAATTCTCAGGAAAGGTATATCATGGCAAAGACTGCTGTGGTTGCAGAGTTTGTAATTTTTCCTCTGTTTCATGTTATTATACTTTTTTCCAGTTTATTTACTGACTTTTTAGTATTGCTTGTCACAGTGGTACATGACCTGATGTCTTATTACACTGAGCTTTCTCTGCAATCAATTAAGCAATTTTCCTTTTTTAAAAAAATGTTTAAAAAATGTGTAAATGATGTCATGGTAGTAGGTGTTGTTCTTGAAATTATCTGTTCTAATTACATCAATTATTTCTGCTCATAAAGCAGATCATTTGGTGCAGAGCTATTAGGTCAACTTGACCAGCTAACCTTATTGTCTATCTTCAAGCAGCAAAATTATTCTGTATTTTCCAATGGCAGGTGACACATACTTCTGATGTGTCTGATACAGGTTCAGGTAGTCTTGGTGTGAAGGCAGTGATACTAGGAAAAGCAAAAAGGCAGAAAGGGGAAGGAGGTATCAGAAGAGACACCAGTGAAATAACTGTAGAGGTAAAGATGCAAGGGCACAGAGAAAGATGTATGTTTAGGTAAAGCTTGCATTTGGAAGTGTCATTTGTAACTTAATTTGAGACAAGTTTGTCCTCTTTCATACTTGAAAGACTGCAACAATGCAATCTTTTGTTTTAAAGAATTGAAGAGCCTTCAGCGCTACTGATACTGAGTGCTGATTCCATGAACCATATTTCTCTTCTAGGAAACAAACAAGCAAGCAATTAACAATATTGTTAATTTTTTGTAGAAGTGGCAAAAATAAAGATGAATCAATGACAGAAAAATGTTTTTTTCAGAATGTACACTGGCAAATTTTATATTAAAACAGTTTTTCAGTTTTTCCTTTGAAACTTGGGAGTATGAAATAATTTGCACAGTATTTTTTTTTGTGGGAGTCTATTAGGGAATAAGAAGAGCTGAAGTCTATGTTGGGATCTATGCATATTCTGCTTTTGGCAGAATAAATCCCTCCTTGAAATTTTATTTTTTTTTGTCAGCAAACCTTAGGAGCATTATACTTCATGAGATAACTTCATAGTCATTCATGATTTTGAAAATTGATGTAGGTTTCACTGAACATAAGTCTTTCTATCTCCAGATGAAGTTCTGTAAAAAGTCTGTAGGAGAAAAAGATAAACAAAATACACAGCTTAGGAATATAATGAATTGATGACTGTGGCTTTCAAACATGTCAACAATTAACAGCTAATATAATTTCATTCCTACAATTCGTATTCTCATTAATGACTCAGCTAATTTTTAAGTTGTTGTCCCAAGACTGATTTATTTGTCTTTCTTATAACCTCTTGGCATTGGCTTCACAGATGCTAAAGCCGGACCATCATAGTTGCACTGCTGACAAGAACGACTATACTTTATTTGGCTCCAAAGCAATTTACTACCAACAGAGAGCCATAAAACAGGGGTGATCAGCTGGGTCTGAGTTCCAGCTTCTCCCTTTTTCTGGTGAGCTCATCAGCTCTTCTTAGACTGGTGATAACATTGGCATTTGGCTCAATGCTTTCTTAGGAGAATAATCTGAAGTACTGGTGTTCCTTCAAAGCATCTTCAGTTTTCCTGTTGGAAGTTTGTGTCTCAGAACATTCAGGAATAGGATTTGATTCTGATATTTGAGAGAAAATCCATCATCACCCAACTATTCTGAATTAAACTGTTTAGTGGTTGTGATTAGGCTTGTTACAACTGACATTGCCATGGATATATGTGAATTGCGAACTGAAAGAAAACCAACCAACTTACAGTATGTTGCTTTCAGATAGCATGTGACTTCAGCCATTGGAAACAAGTCCGAAGAGAAATAACAGTGTAAGCCCATGTTTCATTAATCCTCTGCTAGCTTCGAGGCACATGTGTGAAATTTGTTCCACTAGGTAAACTCTTACAAAAGCTGAAAGCATGTCTGAAGAGTCAGGTATTGTAGCAGTAGGAAGGTACATCTTTTTTTGCACTGTTGGAAATGTGTTATGGCTGTGTGTACATGGTATGTTTTCAGGAAGATGTACTTTCAAGACACTCCTTTTATTTAGGGTATCATGTTTTCTTTAGAAGCTGTGTTTTCTAATTCTAATAATAATGAAAGAAACCTCATTTGAAGTAACTTACTGTTGGTAATGTAAAGAGACTCGGATGTTAACCAGACTTTTAAACTGTTGGGTCATGTATACACTGGCCTTCAAACTGCTCTTTATGATGTGTAATTAATGAACATTAACTACTGCACACATTAAATGCATTTATTTCTTGTCAGTTGCATCTCAAAACAAGACAGATAGTGAAAATATCAGTGCAACAAATCATGAAATTATATTACTTACATACTATCCATGCTACAGGTAACTAGAAATCTTGTTTCTCTAGTGCTCTTAACCTGCCACCTTTCATAATGAACATTATAGTCACAATATGGAAAAAGCTACCCATGTAAAAGTAATTCAAAGGGTTTTGTATTTAAATGTAAGCGTATTTTGAAGCTACTTTCCCACACAAAGATATATAAGTCCATGACTTATATATATGAAAAAGACATATAATAACATATTGTTAAAAATTTTCACTAACTTCTACAGCATCATAAACATTTAATACATTTTTAGATTTTGTGCCCCTCTTTTAAAACACTTTTTCTAATGTCTTGGAGGTAACTAAAAAAAGACAATGAGTGAGCATCAATATTCTCTAGGAACAAATAATTCCAGAATTATAATTTTCTCCCTGCAAATGTACTAGAAAAAACCCACTGTGTATAAAATTAAAGACACCAGGCTTTTGAGTTATTGTCAAATTCTAGCATAAATGCACACTAATTCTCCATTGGACATGATTTTAACAGAGATTTAATAGCAAAATTACATTATGTTGTATAAAAAGTAGAAGTTTGAGCTCTATAGAAAGGGAAGCAGATTTTAAATAAATTGAAAAAATAATTTGGTTTATAATACTTAAAGTGCCCATGAAATTGCAATTATTTCAGGCAAAACGTATTGTAAATTAACAATATCAAAAGTATTTTCTGTAGTCCGTAGTTATTTTTACTGCAGATTAGATTTTGTAAGATTCATCCTTTTTAAAAAATATTCCCAATAATCAAGCATGTAAGCTTTGCTTTTGAACAGAAACATTTCTTGTGGTGCATTTTCTTCTTACATTTTTCATAAACTCAGTTAAAAAAAAAAACAACTAACATTCCAAAAAGGCTTTCAAGGCTTGACCATCAGAAAAAATGCTTACAGATTAACACTTATTTAAATGTATTGATAAATTTCTGTATTTGTAGCTAAAAAGTTTTTCATTTTCTATTCTTTTTCCTGGTTTTGGTCTAGGGAGAGAAGTGAATAAGCAGGTTTTTTTGAAACAATTATAACCTTTCTTGATGGATAATACACATCAATTAACTGTCACTTAGAAGTTCAAACATAATTGTTCTATACCTATCTTCTCTCTTTAGCTTCAATCATTATAGTATCTGATCTTAACAGTCTTTGCTATGATTCTTCTTAGGAAATGAGAATAAAATTAATATTCATGAAGGTTAGAGACTGGCCCAAGGCTATGCTGCAACTCAGCAGTAGTACAATTGAAATGATTAGCTAGGTATTCTGACTTCCTCTTTATTTAGATATAACATGTTTATAAAGAAAAAATGTGTTTAAGAAAAAAAGTATCTTCAAATTTACTTTATCTATAAAACAATAGCTGTAAAAAAGATAAAGAGAACACATATCACAAAACATATATTTAATATTGTAGTACAAATAAAATGTTCTATCTTTTTTTCCTCCTCTTTATTGGTAAAGGGATTAATGTGGAAGAAAATAAGCAGCCAAAAATAATTTCAGCCACTTCCACATCATATTTTTTTTAATAATTATTGAGCAGCATCCTATTTGGGTAACATCAAGGGAAGAAAAGAGTGAACAAAAGATAAGCTATTCATTCTTGAGTCACAAAGGAAAAAGGTACTTTTAGAGGCAATCAGCTGGTATATAGAATAAAAAATGAGAAGATATGTGGCATTATTGTGGTCAGACACTTCTCAAGAGAAAGCAGTTTAAAAAATATTTAGTTTGCTTTTTCACCATTCTTCTTGCATGAGACAAAAGCAGCAAATTTATCAGTGGAGCTATTCTTCATTATAAACACCCAACAGCATCAAAACTTGTTCTAAATGCAAGATACACTAATTTAAGCAAATTCTCATGAAAATTTTTTACAGGTTTAGAATTGTAAAATTAGTGCAGTGTAGATAAGCAGAAGAGATTATTGAAAGTAAATTGGGAATCCATTGGCTAGGTTATTGCTTTTTGAGGTGTACAATCCAGATTCAGGTGCTCAATTTTCCATGATCTCACTGTACACTTCTGCCCTGCCATTTCACATATCAGGACCATGGACTGTAAGAAATCTGTTTGGATTTTTTTTCCCAAATGACCGTTGGGTTGGAGAAATTACGGGGCACATAGGGGACTGACAGAAGTACTGGTTTGCTTTTATCCCAAAACTTCACAGCTGTTTTTATATTAAAAATCTTGAAAAGTTTCAGAAAGCCTTGCAGTAGGGGAATACATCTTGCAATACAACCCTAGTTACACTGAGAGTTCACTGACTAGATAAATAAATATTCTTCTAATAGCTGAAAGGATATCAGATACTGTTTCCTTTATTCCTATAAAGAAATGTTAAGTTGTGCAAATAATTTCACTAATACTTATGTCACTGTTCTCAGAAATAAGCCCCATGGAAACAGGGACAAGATTTCAATGGAACTACAAGCCATGAGTCAATAAGTACTCATTCAAAAGAATACCTAAACATTTATATATATTTCATTTAGTATATAGAATACAATAGGCTTTAAGCACATGCAGTGGTAGAAAGGGTGAATAGGAAGTGTTTTCATGGATCAGGACTCTAGGAAGAGTTGTAGATTACAGTATGTACAGTTTATTTGAATATTCATTGTGGAGGCACTGCATACATGTAAAGTAAGATTCTAAACCTTTAAAATATTTAAAGTCTTTTTTAAAAAGAAGATAATAATGTAATTACTACAACTGAAATTAATAGTGGCTATTCTGGTGCAAATATGCACCTCAAAACTCACAGATGTTTCACCTGTTGTTCTCATTACAGTGAATGTGTGTAAGCCCTGAACTATTTTCAACATTTCAGTGTTGGAAGGGTGGAGCTCCTCTTTGCATACCTAAATGCTTCAAGAGTAAACCCTTAAGACTTTCTGAGTTGTGCAGCTGACTTGCTTTTACTGCCTTCTATTGTGCTAGTTAAGAGATTCTTCAAGATGAAGTTGAATGTGGCTCCCAGGATAGAGAGAACATAACTTGTTGATAAGGCTGTAAATAGGGAAAGGTTAAAATAACTAAAATGGCTGTTCATAGCTAGAATCAAAGGAGATGGAGTATAGACTAAACACACAGAACAGTTAACTGATCATAGAATAATAGAATATCTCAAGTTGGAAGGGACACATAAGGATTACCTACTCTAACTCCCTGCTCCTTGCAAGATTACCTAAAACTACATTGTATGACTAAAAGTGTTGTCCATATGCTCAAACTCTGACAGGCTTTATGCCATGACCACTTCCCTGGGGAGCCTGTTCCAGTGACCATCCTCTCAGTAAAGAATCTTTGTTTAATGTCTAGTCTGAACTTGAATTTTCCCTGGCACAGCTTCATTCTATTTCCTTGTGTCCCGTCACTGGTAACCAGAGAGAAGAGATGATCAACTCCTCCTCTGCTGCCCTACTTAAGGAAATTGTAGACTGCAATAAGGTCACACCTCAGCCTTCTTTTCTACAAGTTGAACAAATCATGTGACCTCAACCACTTCTCACAAGTCTTGCCTTCAAGGCCTTTCACCATTTGATTTCCCTCTTCTGAACACAGTTTAAGAGTTTCATGTCCTTCTTATATTAAAGCACTCAAAGCTGCACAGTGGGGCTGCAGTAGTGCAATGTAGCACAGGGCAATTGCCTCCCTCGACTGGCTAGCTATGCTGTGCTTGATGCACCCCAGGATGTGGTTGGCCCTTTTGACTGCCAAGACACACTGTTGACCCATATTCAACTTTCTGTCAACCCAAACCCCCAGATCTCTTACTGCAGGACTGCTCCCCAACTTCTTATCTCCTGGTTTGTACAGATAATCAGGATTACCCCATCCCAGGTGGTGAATCCTGCACCTTCTCTTGTTAAATTTCATGTTTGGTGGTTGCCCAGAGTCTATCTAGATCTCACCATAACGTCTCTCTACCCTTGAGGGAGTCCACAGCTCCTCCTAGTTTAGTACCATTGGCAACTCTACTTAATAAACAATTGATTCCTGCACTCAGATCATTAATAGAAACATTAAAGGACACTGGCCCTAAAATTGAGCCCTGAGGAAAACCAGTGGTGACTGGCCACCAACCTGATGTAACACAATTTACTATAACTCTTTGAGACCAATCCATCAGCCAGTTGATCTTGATGAGGGGATTGAGTACTACCTCAGTAAGTTTGGAGATGGCATCAAATTGGCCAGGAGTGTTGATCTGATTGAGGATAGGAAGGTTCTGCAGAGGGACCTGGATAGGCTGGATTGATGGGCCAAGGCCAATCCTATGAGGTTTAACAAGGCCAAGTGCCAGGTCCCGCACTTTGGTCACAACAACCCCATGCAATACTACAGGCTTGGGGAAGAGTGGCTAAAAAGCTGCCAGGCAGAAAAGGACCTGGACGTACTGGTTGACAGCCGGCTGAATATGAGCCAGCAGTGTGCCCAGGTGGTCAAGAAGGCCAATGGCATCCTGGTTTTTATCATAAATAGTGTGGCCAGCAGGGAATTTATCATGCCCCTGTGCTCAGCACCGGTGAGGCCACACCTCAAAGACTGTGTTCAATTTTGGGCCCTTCACTACCAGAAGGACAGTGAGTTGCTGCATGTCCAGAGAAGAGCAATGCAGCTGGTGAATGTTCTGGAGAACAAGTCTTACAAGGAACGGCTGAGGGAACTGGGATTGTTTAGCCTGGAGGAAAGGAGGCTGAGGGGAAACCTTATCACTCTCTACAACTACCTGAAAGGAGATTGTAGTGAGGTAGGTCTTGGTCTCTTCTTCCATGTAACTAGAAATAGGAGGAGAGGAAATGACCTCAAGCTGTACCAGAGGAGGTTTAGATTGGGTATTAGGAAAAATTTCTTTACCAAAAGAGTGATCAAGCAATGGAATAGGCTGCCCAGTGAAGTGGTAGTGTCACCATCCCTAGAGGTGTTCAAAAAATGTGTAGACATTGCACTTTAGGATGTGGTTTAGTGGACATGGTGGTGTTGGTTTGACGGTTGGACTTGATGATCTTAGAGAACTCTTCCAACCTTAACGATTCTATGATTCTAATATGTCAACCCATATATTATAGTCTTTTCTAGCTCTGTGATAGAGGGATAGTGTGAAAGAAAGTACCAAAAGCTTTGTTAAAATCACAAAATACCACATCTACTGGTTTCCCTTGGTCAAGTACGTGGGTGACCTTGTCATTAAAGGAAGTTAA
>NW_010161976.1:1895-8803 GCF_000695765.1 Mesitornis unicolor | reverse complement strand
TTTCCATTGTGAACCCATGCTAGCTATGACCAATGTCTGCATTGTCTCTCAAGTATTTTTCAATAACTCCCAGAATAACCTTTTTCATCATTTTAACAGGCACTGAAGTGAGACTGAAAGGCCTGTACTTACCAGTGTCTTCCCTTTTTCCGTTCTTGGAAATTGGAACATTTGCCAGCTTTCAGGCTCCCTAGACCACCAAAAAAATAACGGAAAGAGGACCCACAATGACATTAGTCAGCTCTCTCTCCGTACCCTGGGCTGAATCCTGTTGGGACTCATAGACTTTTGCAGTGCATCCAGTTGGAGCAGCAGGTCTCGAATAACGTTGGAGTTGGCTAAGAGTTTATCATCTCCCCAATCACAATCTTCCTACACATGGCTGTGGATGTCCCAGAGCCCATCATCAGTGTTCAAGACAGAGGCAATTAAGCATTAAACGTCTGCTTTGTCTACTTCCCTATGTGAGAAGGGATCAACCTTGTCAAGTGATGTACCAATGTTGTCTCTGATCCTCTTTTGCTGTTAACATATATAAAAAAGCCCTTTTTGTTGTACTCAACAGTGCTGGCCAGCTTGAACTCTAATCAAACTTTGGCTGTATGAATTTTCTCCCTACAGTGGCAAACAGCATCTCTGTATTGTTCCCATATTTCCTGTCCTTGATTCCAATATCCATACACTTCCCTTTCTTGCCTAAATTCTAGAAGATCACTGCTCAGCCAAGCTGGCGTTCTGCCCTGCTTGCTTGACTTCTGACACTCTGGAATTTACTGCCTCTGCACCCTGAGTTTTTAAAGGCTTTTTAAAAGTGATCAGCAGTCATAGACTCCAATATCTTCAAAAGCTTACTAACTAGGTCCTTCAGCAGACCAAATTCTGCTCTTCCCATTTTCAGGGTCAAAGTTTTCTGGGCAGTTTTTCCCCTTTTGCCAGCAATTTGAAGCTCAATTACTTCATGGTCACTGTTATCAAGACAACTACCAAACAACACTTCACCCACAAGTCCCTCTGTGTTTACAAACAACAAATCTGGGAGGGCACTTTTCCTACATATCAGGCCAGGTAGAGAAACTGATATTACCTCTCTCAGAAAAGGTTCTTACAGTAAGCCATCTGTAATCCCTGTTTTAAAGGGAGAAAACAACTTCAGCTGATAGTTTAAATATGTTTATACACAAAATGAAGTTTTGCAGCACATCTTGCTACTATATATAAAAAGCATCTCATTGTTAAGAATATATGTTAAATTTAATTCCTCTAAGGAATGGAATTACTCATTATTATTACACATATACACACAATGCTATATTTCTTTATTTGGAGGACTTATGTTCTTTCCAGAGGATCACGTTACCTCCTGTAGGGTAAGCAACAATTCATAGCTATCAATATTATGTTACAAATTTATGAATTACAGGGAAAAAAAAAATAAGTTGCCACTTTCTCCATTCTTATTAATCTTTCGAGGTCTTAGATCTGTTCTTTAACTCTGAATCTTTTAAGGCTCATATTTTCAGTACTAGTAGCTTTGTGTTGTAAATCAGGATTTCCATTCAGAACATGTGCATGATTTTAAAACAGATCTAATCTTTCCACTGACTTTTTCTCAGTTTTGGACTATGTCGACTATGTTACTTTTTCTACTAAACCAAATCAAAAGTGTGCCAAATCTGCTTCAAATGCTATTGACTGTTCATCCCACAGGATGAGATTATAGCTAATCTGAAGCAATTTCATGTAAGACATTTCTAGTGTCAATGTTGTGTCCTTACTGTAGAGAGCTACTGCTATAATGATGCACTACTTGGTAATGTAGTGAGAGCCTTTTACTCACAGATGCTTGCAGTGGATGGGAACAGAAAGTCATAACTAGATAATGCCAGTCACTCAAATTTTCTTTGGTTCATTAGCTTCCAATTACTTTCTGCTTCTGGTTATTCTACACAACCAATTAGTTACAACTAGTCTTCTGAAGATTAATCTTCAGAGAAATTATAAGGAGTCCAACCTGCAAGGGACTACACTTGAGTGCAATTTGTGTCAACAGGGATATGTTTAGGCCTAGAGGGCTCCATGTATGAAGATTTCTACATTATTCTTTGGAGCTTTGGCTTCATATTGAGACATCCTGAAGCACAGATCCAGTCTGTCTAGGCATGAGAAAACTGGGGGTTTAGCACTCAGAATGAAATGTAACTCTCTGGAATGAGTAACTGTGGCTTGTGACCAGTTTGGTTGCAATGTATGTAAGAGCTTTCAACCTAACTGTACTGGTGAGAACAGAGAGGAAAAATTGACACTGATTTCTCAATGCAGTGTTAGAGTGAGACTTGAATTTGAATATTCTGTCAAAGAAAAGCTAAAAGGATGGCCAGGATTAACACAGTTGGTAATCTCAGCTGCTTGTCATCCCCTGTACAGTTGGAGCACATACTGTTTAGAACTTAGTACTGACAGAGCCACTGTGATTGACAAAAGAATAGCTCTGTCTTCTGGAAATGTACAACATAGAAGGCTCCTCCAGACGAATTATTCATTCAAGGCTTCCACCAACAAGAAACAAGTTGCCTTTGATTCAGATGAGATTGTGATGAGTGGGATGGTGGGTTGATAATATTGAATAGGGAGAGGTATGATGATAACAAGCCTGAAAGGAGTGTGAGGGCTGCATCTGCTAAATAAATTCAAAGCTACCTTAAAAAAAAACACCAAACAATACCCAAAATGGGAAATTGTAAAATACTTAAGAAAACAACATTTTTGAAACGGATGTCAGTAATCTTACAGAATTTGTTAAAAGGATGAAGAAATCTAGAATATGATCTTAAAATAAAAAAGCATTGATACTTTAAAATTATAGGATTATTAAGTGCATTTAGAATCAGAGAACCTTTATCCCCCTTCTACTGAGACATTTCAGAACAAAGAAAATATCTTCCACCCTCAAAAAATAAAAGACATAACTGCTCATTTCAGCAATGGTCAGAAGTAATACAACATTTCTTTTACAGAAAAGCAGTGTACTTTATTTCCTTAGTTTGTAGCTCAAGAAATACTTCAATAGTATAAAGAATATAATAAAGAAATAGTATAAAGAATGTAATAAAGAAATAGCTTCAACAAAGTAATACCAAGCATCAATTTTGACTGCTAATTTTGAGATATCTTTTCTAGAAAAAACTTAATCATGTCATCATATGGGACTATTGTTCTGCATTTCCAATGAGAACACAACAGTAGGTCCAAAACTACATTGCATATTTTATTAGGTGAGAAGTACAAGAATCCAACTTGCAGCTTTGATAGATGAAAAATCTCAGAATCTAATCTGTGTTACAGAAGGAAACAAGCATTACCTGTCACACAGCATCAGCCAGATAGCTCCAGATATACCTTTATACCACTTTTATGTAAAACAGATTTTTCATAGGAATTTAAAAACCAATCTTTTCCAAACTGGGAGCGTTCTGGGTTTGTCAGGCTACCTGGAATGCTGAGGAATTTAAAACTGCTGAAACTCTGTGACTGTGTTAGAAGAAAACAATTTATTTTTCTACACAGTTTTAATGGGATAGTAATACTAAAATCTGCATGGTACCTGATAATATTTGCCACATATCTTACATCACTATTTTTTTAATCAGTGAGAAGTATGAAGATTTAGGCATCTATCTAAACAAATTTATGAGTTCTGGTTGCTATTACAAAATTTCTACCATGAAATAAAAAACCCCCAGTATACAATTATCAGAGAACACACTATACAGTTCGTATGCTTTTGTACACAAGGCTGCTAGCATAGTCACAGTAAACTGCAGCGGAAAGAGACTGTTAATGTTAACACTTCTATTTTGTATTAAATAGAAGTTATACTTTGAAGAAACTATGAAGAAACGGTTTTGTCTTCAGACAGTTCTGGAATTTAGAGAGGGCAAAAACTTAAAGAATTAGAACAAAAAAAACTAAGTAGAAAGTTGATAGAAGGGAATATAATCTGAGGAAGGCTCCAAGAGGCAGCAAGAAATGTTTTGCACAGGAAAAGAGGACTGAAGATGAGGTTCTCAGTGTCAGAGAGGGCTAGCCAGCTGCAGGGTCTAAGTAGTCTAAGAAAATCGGCCATATTGGAAGAACTTTTTGATTGAAGGACTTAAGATACCTTGAGTTGCAGGAGAAACAATAAATTCTTTGAAGGCATAAGATCGTTCAGAGAAATAGGGATTCTAAGGTGTGGAAATGAAGAATGGTGTATTATTGTAGCTATTTACATTTATCACACTGTTGATTAAAGAGCACTAATATTTTAAAATTTGTTGAAAAACTCATATGTATTTTTTTACTATCTCCCAACTGCATATTTGGGTGCCCTTTTTCTGGCACTGTTAGGTGAAATACACTAAAACTGTTACTTACTTGGATCGTGACTATGTCTCTGAAATAGAAAAAAGATAAGGAAGCAGTAAAACATTGAATTTATGTAAAGCCAGAAAAGCTTAAAGCACCTACATACCCAACCTAATAACTAAGAAAATAAATTCAAAAGTAATTTCACCAAACACATGGAAAAATACCTCTAGTAAAATCATTACTGAAGAAGGCAGGGTGAAAGGATCTAGTTTGCTACTAAAAATAGTTAATTTTATTGATGTAATTCATATCACTGAATAACTCAATATTAAGCCTACTTAAGATTGTTAATGCAACCTAAATGAGTTGGAGATAAAAAACTTGGATCACAGAAACAATCAGATGTGACATGACCTCTTGAGGTCATCTACTTTAACCTCCTTCTCAGAGCTGGACAAATTTGAAACTCACAGAAAATATGTGCTCTTATGTTGCATAAGGCAAGATTTTGCCTTCGAAGCATAAATATCTAGTCTGTGCTAGTTGTATAAGGAGAGGTATGTGACAACCCAGAAATAACACATTCCACGCTAAAACTCGTGCTTTACTCAAGTAGGCAGAACTGTGCTCTTTAAAATTCCCGTCTCAGTCTAATGAATACAAAGTTTAGAGGATTAACAAAGTGGAATTTTTGTTAACCTTGGACTTGAAAGTATGCAGTAATTCATTTTTCTTATGGATGTTGAATACTCTTATAGTCATTTATTGTAATACATTATTTGTATATGTCATCTTAATATGAACAAAACAGAATGGTCCAGATTATGATTGTCACTTTGAACACAGAGGGAAGAGCTTAAGAGTTGCAGTTCCCATATTAACTCTGGTTGTGGTTGTCTGCAGAAAAGACAATATTAAAAATAGAAACTCTTGAAGGAAAAGGTGGACATATGATATTTTTAAAGGACAGCAGTAAGGCTAAACAATGCAGAATGGCAAAGGTGTTACGTTCAGCCATTTTTATTCATAATGAGTATCACAGTAAAGTTTGTAGTAGACCCTTAAAAAATGACAAACATATTACTGCTCGGCATAAAAGAAGACTACTGGCTCTTATCCAATATGCATTCTGAGTAGTTATGATATTACCTTACACTCTATACTTGACACTTTAGATAGCCTGATTTTCAGACACACTGCACATTTCAGTAACATTAAGTGATTTTACTGGGAACAGTGACAAAAGCAGCACATTTAAAAACTGGGCCATTTATTTAGATACTTAAATAAAAATTTAAGATGTAGAAATTTGAAAGTCTTTGCACTTCTCTTCACAACTAAGAAACAAAGTTCATGAGAAAATCTGTTAAAACAAAGATATACATAATTTCAAAATTGTCATCATATGATCGTCTAAAATATGGTGGTAAAAGATGGTCATGGCTTTTTTTTTAAAGTAGTATTTTAATAATAATGTTTTCATTATTTGATGTTCTAAATTTCAGTTCAGTTTTGAAAGTTTGGTGATGGTCAGTTTCTTGAAAAGTAATCTGTCAAAGTCTTTGATCCTGTGAACACATGAAGTCTTAATGATGTTTGTAGTGCCTCAACTCCTTGAATCATAACACATCAAAACTGCTGTATAGGCCAGTGTACCAAAACAGTGAAACCCACATTGTTCTTAATAAAAAAACCTGTAAATATTTTCAGTGGTAATAGAAGTTGTACAGGAGTTAAGTATTTGAGATCTCCATTTTGGTCCTGGCTAACTTAAATGTGAAAAAATATAATCCTAAGTGTTTATTACACTGGGAAATCTAGAACAGGTTGGTAATACTATATTTTGGACTTGAAGTAGTTATATGGAATAAATTATATTTGCCCTAATTTCTCCTTTTGTAAACACAAACCACAATTTATAACTCTATTTGAATTCTCCATTCTGTATAAAGTCTTCTATGCTTTAAAAGGCTGATTCAGATGAGTTCACTGGATGATCACATGTGATGCAAAGAGAGAATAGAAAGAGAAGGAGTTGTGGTGAATGGACCTAAATCCAGTTGGCGATCAGTCACAAGCGGTGTTCCCCAGGGCTTGGTTTTGAGGCCAGTCCTGTTTAACATCTTTATCAACGATTTGGATGAGGGGATCGAGTGCTCCCTCAGCAAGTTTGCAGATGACACGAATTTGGGAGGAAGTGTTGATCTGCCTGAGGGTAGGAAGGTTCTGCAGAGGGACCTGGATAGGCTGAATCAATGGGCTGAGGCCAGTTGTATGAGCTTCAACAAGGCCATGTGCTGGGTCCTGCACTTTGGTTGCAATAACCCCATGCAGTGCTACAGGCCTGGGGACGAGTGGCTGGAAAGCTGCCAGGCAGAAAAGGAGCTGGGGATGTTGGGGGACAGCAGGATGACCATGAGCCAGCAATGTGCCCTTGTGGCCAAGAAGACAAATGGCATCCTGGGGTGTATCAGGAGTGTGGTTAGTAGGTGGAGAGAGATCCTCCTTACCTTCTACTCTGCCCTGGTGAGATTGCTTCTGAAATATTGTGTTTGGTTCTG
>NW_010161976.1:0-1786 GCF_000695765.1 Mesitornis unicolor | reverse complement strand
TCTCTTTAGCTTGGAGAAGAGGAGACTGAGGGGTGACCTCATTAATGTTTATAAATTTATAAAGGGTGAGTGTCAGGAGGAAGAAGCCAGGCTCTTCTCAGTGATGTCCAATGATAGGACAAGGGGCAATGGGAGCAAGCTGGAGCATAGGAGGTTCAATCTGAATATGAGGAAAAGCTTTTTTACTGTAAGGGTGACAGAGCACTGGAACAGGCTGCTGTCTCCTTCTCTGGAGACATTCAAAACCCGCCTGGACGCGTGGGTCTAGGTGATCCTGCTCTGGCAGGGGGGTTGGACTGGATGATCTTTTGAGGTCCCTTCCAACTCCTAATATTCTGTGATTCTGTGAACACAGAATTTAGAATATCACTTTGTGCAGTCAGCACAGCACAGCGTTATGTACTGTGAAATTTATTGTCCTTTCTATGATAAACGGCAGTTCATGTGTTTCTATATGTAAAAGTATCTTGAAGAGGAGTAAATGAGTATTTCTTTCTACAGTGAAATTCAAGAAGGTTATTTTATTTTAAACAAGCTTAACCTTTGCCATGATTTATAAGATTTTATTCCCTTTGAACAGCATACTGTAGGGCAGGTGTTAGTTTTTTCTGTATGCAGTTTGTCTGCCTGTACTCATTAACGATTTACCTGGTCTAATGACAAGAAAAATACATTAGGATGGAATGCATGCTTATGGATTCATACCTATATTGAAGGTCTTGATAAACCAAAAAATGATTCTTATTTGTCTCTGTTCTTCTCTGTCAACAGATTAGTTCCACTTAATTTAGATAAACATGACAAAGAATATAACCTAGTAGTCATAGAATATGAATTTTGTTGCATTCAACATAACTTCTAACACACAGGCCGAGTCCTGCATTTTAGAGAGATGATTCCCTTGGGAATCACAGGGAGCATTTAGTTAAGAAAATGTTGTTTGGCGGCTGATTAAATTGAGATTGGTAAATGAATTGCAATTTTAATGGGACTAGAAGTGTGTAAACTAAATTCCTTTTTCTATGACTTTTTTTTTAGTATACTCACTTGCTATGCATATATAAAATTACATTTCTGTCTTAGCACTAGGGAATGTAAATAATTTATTTGTTAGCAATATATTACAGCATTTATAATAATGCTGCTTCCTCCTATCTTTTTTTAAAAAGGATAAAATTATAAATAGGGGAGATCCTTTGTATTTCTCAATATATCTGTCAGACTACACATCTTAAAATGTTCTCTACAATAACATTGACTAAAAATTACAAATACTGAGGTTATATTTTACTTTTAAAAAAGTTTCAGCATTACCATTTTTTCCCAATTAATGCTTTTGTTTCTGTGTCTTAAATTATTTTTCACTCTGACTTAACTGGTACTTGGATTTACAGATGCTTTATGTTTTAGCTATGTCAACCCTTTTGCTATTTACATTTTTATCCTTAAACTTTCAAAATGATAGTCATTATAAACAGCTTTTATAGAAATCTCTCTTCTAAGACCTATGGACAGACGGTAAAGACCCATTTTCTTCCACTGTTATTCCTTAATAGGTTTAAACCTCAGCCAGGAAGAAAAAAAGTATGTCTTTTTAACTAATACCATGTCATCTCTTTAATCATGCTGATTCTGAATAATTCAGCCACTATGGAACCTGCAGTGTGAGAATATATAGCTCTATTTCTCACTTGGGGGAGTTTATTACTACTGAGTCTGACAGCAAAAAGCCCTGGCAGGTTGCCGTGGTTTAGGCCCGCCCAGTGCATAACTGAGCACAACAATG
>NW_010161975.1:26699-37340 GCF_000695765.1 Mesitornis unicolor | reverse complement strand
AGGAAGTTTTAATATCTGGTAAGTAATTTTGACTGATTATTGTATTGCTTGATGCTTAACTAGAAGATTAAAATAGCAGATGAAGAGTTCTCTTTTCCTTACCTGGCACATAATTCTTGAGCGGTTTCTATGAACACGATGCCTTTTGCCATGGGAAGTTCACTGCACGTAAAGATCATTCTTAATATTGTTAAGACTGCAATTAATATTGTATTTGCCATATTTGAAGGAATAGTCTTTCATTTAAAATGTGTTCAGTTCAGGGTTTATAAGTCTAATCTTTGACACTTCTGTTGTTGTGGAGTCTTGCTCCCATCTTTATGCCTCCTGTATGTACTGTCACCCTTTGCACTCTGTTCCTCATTTGCATCTGCATTTTCAGTCTGATGAGGAATTTGATGCATGCTCTGGAAAACTGCACAGGACTAGCAACCTGTTGTCATAAAAACATACTCTGAAAGTAAATATACACTTCATCACAAAATGCTTGCTTTAAATTTCTGCCCTGAGAAAGATCAGGACCTTTAGCTGGTTTAGATGTGAAAAAAGCCCTCCCTTCAAGTGATTGCTGGTCACATCTCCCATTCACGTGATAGTACAATGGACCCAGATAGGCTTTACCTTCTCCCCCTCCCAGTACAGTACATCAAACCTGATGACTCCTTGCCATTCAAAAATCCAGGAATAATGATAATCAAAATACTTTTTTAAATAGGAAAAACACAATATTAGTGAAAATGAGGAAAGAATGAGAAACTCACGAACAATGGAAGCACAAAATCAAAGAGACTGTTTAGTAAGATGACTGATTTTTTTTCAATTTTTTTTTTTTTCTTTTCCCTCTCCTCGTCATGATTTAAAAGTAGCATGGAGTTAGGCAGGGACCAAATTCTGATCAGATACACAACATAGTACTGTAAGAGAAGGATTAAATAAACCCAAACAAACCAACCAAAACAAAAAAAAACCACAAATCAAGACAGTATTTGTTTGCATTAAGCTTTGAATGCTGTTTTAGAGTACTGGCAATGTTACATCTTTTTGAACATACTTGAAACTTCTGCAGTTCCCTGAAATTTCTGGGAAAATGCTTCAGCTGTAAAGGATGTTGCATGCTTAGTCTTTTTTAAGATGTCTGGGCTTAGAAAAATTAAGCAACCCTGTTCAGAGAATACTTCAGGACTACCCAAAGCAATTAGCATAAATGTAGTGGTTTCCAGTTAAAACTGCTCATTGTGTTTCCAAGAAAATCTATCCCATTTTTGGTTTACTATTTTGAATGACACAAGAATCCTCAGGCCTTCAAGACTGTAAAATAATTTCAAATATAGTGTGTAGGCTTCCAACTCGCTAGTGGAAGCTGGTTTGCTTAGAAGGATGTCAAAACCAATTAGATTTAAGTTCTGTGTGGTTTCGTGTATTGGAGGATGTTCTGTGTAGGATCTAGAGCTTTTCTTGGATTCTGTGGTGGTAATATGTGCTGCTTGAATGAGTTGATTAACACTGCTGACAGTTCAAGTAGAAAGAAAAACCTGAGGAGAAATTATGTTCAAGTGGGTAGCTACTTGCAATATGATACCAGTCTTTAAATTCCTAGAGCCAGATTAGTATGATCTGCTTTATTCTTACAAATACGAGCCTTGGGGCTTTCTTCGTTGTCAAGTAAGTACGTTGAAGTCACAGTTCAGTGCAGAGCCGTATGGGTTACGGATATTGCATACTTCTAGCTTGAATGAGGGGAGGAAAAATGAGAAGTGTGAGTATTTTGTTTTTCAGGCTAGGTTGATGCAAGCTTCTAATGCAGAGAGAGGGGCAGTTTTATAGAGCATTTGGCACTGTTGGATGAAAAACTAAAGAAATCTGCTTATGTTCAGGAAGATTTGCACTTTATAACCCTCTTTGTGTTTCTAGGAACACCTTAATTAAATGAGAAATCTTTCAGGCATTGCCAAAGCAATGCTGCAAGATTGTTATACAGAAACTATACCTGCCTCTTTCTGTAGTAATTTTGTAACTTAAATGTGATTTTTTTTCTCTTCCTTTTACATGAGTCAAGGACAACTTTAAAAATGGTAAAGTGCATGTATGCATCCTTATAATTTTTTTTCTTTTCTGCATATTTGATTATTAATAAAAAAATCCAAACAACCCACACTTTGTTTTCTAATTCTTGAGCACTCATTCCAATTGCTTTTGCTGATACAAAAAGAAAATAGACCAGGAGAGAAAGCATGAGTAAACTGAGTTACTTTTCATGCTGGCAAGTTGGAATTGTCTTATGCAGGGCCTGTGTTTCTAAGTATTTCTGGAATAATCAACTGCCAAACTGCCAGTTAGGCACCATCATGTAGTTATAGATTAGTCTGACCTAATGTATAATTTGGATCTGGTTTTACAGTACTTTTTGGGACTGTCTGGAGAGTAACTTACAGCCTGGCTTTAAGCTTTCCTACCCCTGGAGGGGAGGTGCTTAAGGGGTCTTGGAGATCCTCTGAAACAGAAAGTCCAGCAGGTACGGGACTGCCCTGGAACCAGAAATTTGTGCTTTTGCCTGTTTTCTTCAATATTTCTGTGAGCTTCCTGCTCAACCTGCTCCAAGGATGGTAACAGACTTCCCTGCAAAGTGTCTGGAAAAAAGTGGGACGAGACTGGCTGAATCTTCTGACTTGTGAGCTGTGGAAGACTGTATTACTCATGCTAGCTTCAGGCTGTCATGGGATAGAGTTTGGGCTGAACTTTACATATGAGTTTAGTGTTCTGGAAAGTAGGTAGTTATGGTAATTGCATTTCTAAGCTTACATCATTTCTGTGAATGGAATGTGGAAGTAAGGGTGTGTTTTAGTTCTCATGCTTGAGTAGATTTTGACTGTTGTCTAAATAACTTAAAAATGTTAATAACACATTTGGGGTATGATGGCAAGCAGTTTTTCTTTTCCTGGTTTTCAGGGAGGTAAGGTAGGAGTCAGTTCCTCACCAGCTGACCTGGATTAACGTTTTCCTGATGCTTCTCTTCTTCTTTCCTGGGCATGAACCTGCCTGTTCCTGGTTTGCCAGTCCAGCCTGATAATCCAGCAGGAAACTATTCCCTGAGGTGCCACGCAGGTGGAAGGGAGGGCCAGGAGTGGTGCTGTGCTGTGGGGAGGCAGTGAGGCCAGTGGTAATACCGAGAGCACCCCAGTCTTAGCGAGCCCTGGATCCCTGGCTTTGTGGCTTTGGTGGGCACGAGTACCAGCACAAAGGGTGGAAGCCCAAAGCTGGTGTGGCCCCTAGGTAAAAGTGATGAATTTCAAATTGTGCCTCTAGGGTTTCCCTTCATCTGTCTTCTTGGTTACAGTCAACCCTTTCAATTTCCCTCCCCCCCATCAAACATGGCTGGGTAGCTTTTTAAGACTTCAAAGTTAAGGCTATGTGTATTGCTTTAGCTTGGGTTGACTGTCTGCTGTTGGTTAGCAAAGGTGAAGTGCCTACCCCTTGTCCTTGGCCTTCTTACGGTTACAGCTGTGGCAAAAAGGTTGGAAATCCTCCAGAATCCTCCAGTGGCTTTTGGGGAAAGGATGCCATTTATTTAATCCCGAAACACTGCACAGTGCTTGTTGCACTGGATGGACACTCGTAAATTGTGCACTCCTGGATTTAGCCCTGTGCTGGCATTACCAAATGCCAGTATCCTCTGTAAGCCTCCTGTATGACAGTATCTCCTAGCTCCTGTGTTGTCTCCTGTGGCCTCTTTGGCACTTTATTAATCCCTGTTTTCAACTGCTCAAAAAGGCTATAATATTACCTTTATGGGTTTTGCATGCTTGCAGTTGTGATGTTATTTTTCCCTGTGATTTAAAGTGGTAAAAGGTCAGAATTAGTAATCAAATCTGTAACCCTTTCTGGACTCAACTTAAAATGTATGGTTCACCTATTATAAATTATTTAGTAGTTAGACTGTTTGTAAGTTTCCTTAGATAGCATGTGGAAAGCTTTTTATAAACATGAGCATACTATAGTTAGTATGCCTTCACATTGGATGCATTTTTCCTATTGCATTTTTTTTTCCCATCCTGCTTCAGTGTTAGGCAAATAGGGAGGCAGTCTGTTACTGATCTTACTAATTTCATGCTGGAAGACTTGAAAAGGGCAGGCTAATGAAATAGCTGAAGTGAAACCATTTCATTTTTTTACTCAAGGTAACTTTGAGATCCCTCTGGATGGCATTAGTCCCATTAGAGGGTTTCTACAGTGATTTCTGTTCAGAAATTTGAAACCAGAGAGTAGTTTTGTAAAAGCAGATCTGTAGTTTGCCATTGTGGGTTAGTACCTTCTTTTTTAATGAAAGACTGAAAATGCTACCTATTCTAGCTAAATAATCCTAATTCTATCCTTCCACTGTAATTACATGTGTAGTGTTATTGGGTGGCATTAAAGATGTAAGTGACCAACATTTATTGTCTGGAGATTTATTATTTTGTGATTTCAAGGCTCTGTTTTTTTGAATTGTTGGTCCTGACAATGTTGTGTGGAGGTATAGTCTGCTTCTAATCACAATTTTATTTGAGTTTCATGTACCATTTGATGTCGGTACAAGCCACATTGTAACTGTAACACTTTGAACAGATCTGTATTTTTCTTGGAGTGATTGAGGAGGGATAGTGTTATGCTATTAAACTTCTAGGGCTTATTAACTGCACAGTACAAAAAGTGTGACCATCTCTAGGATTTTTATCTGTGACATTGTGGGTTTTTTTGAAAGGGTTTGAAGCAGACAAGTGATACTAATTAAAGTCATCTTGATAGACCTACTAACAGGAAAACATGGATAGGGAATGCTCTATACAGCCTTTTTGTGTTACCAGCAGCAGTATTGCCCATTAACAGGCTACCACATTTGCATTTACTAGAGCTGTGGGTTTTTTTGTAGTTTATTTAATTTATTTCTTTATTAATTTATTTTAAAAGAAAAGCCATTTGCCAATGGCTGCTGTGGCCTCTAAAGTTTACTTTAGTAATTTCCTGACTAATTTTCTATAGTCATATTTCATACTGAACTTGGGGATGTAAATATACAAGTATCTGATTCTGACCGGCTGTTCTGAGAAGACCTTTTTTTAAACTTTTTTTCTTTTTTTCCTGGCTTAATCACTTAAAATTTTGCTCTATATGTTCTTATGCCTAAGCTGAAAATCAGATTTTGCTCTTTGAGGGCATTTAGAAAAGAATCCTTATATAGAAACTACCCAATGATCTCACTGCAAACAGGGAAAGTGAAGTTGAAGATACAGATTTAGAAATCCTTTTCACTTTTCTTTTGTGTGTAAGTAGTGTTGGCTATATCTAGAACAAACAGTAGAAATATTTCTAATTATCATTCTGTATTGTGCAGGCAAAGTAGAATCTGTGGTGTTGACTTATTCTCATGGTTGAGTCATTTATCTCCACTTTGCAGTTGTGGAAAATGAAGGGGTTCTCTAGGAGGAGATAAGCGTGGCTTGGAGAGGTTGCTATGCTTGTCAGAACAGTCTGGATTTTGGCTGTCCTGATGGGAAGGACAGGGGCACTGTGGTGTGCCTGAGAGGTGTTAGTTGAGTTTGTGACAGTCTATTCCACATTAGCAATAGTATATAAATACGGTTTTGCCCAGAATTGTTTAAAGACACAGCACTTGGTTGCTCTTGAGTCCTTATAATACACACTGAAGACTAACTCTGAGTTAGTCTTCAGTTAACTCACTGTTAATTGGAACATTACTACTCTAGCAGTCTAACCCCCAGAAAATGGGATCTCTGTCAAGAGATTTGATAACCCTCAGCAGCAGTTTCACAGGGGCTGTTAAGATGAAGTTGGTGTCTCCGTAAATAGAGCAGCAAGCTTTTTAAATATAACATTCTTAATTAATATCCTAATACAAAATTACCTTTAGAGGTAAAATTTTAGACTGTCCTTATCTTGCATCTTGTTAAAAGATTGAAGTTGGTTGTAGGCCTTGTAAGAGTCAAGTTTTACAGTATTGTCCACTACTACTAAGGAAGGTGTTACTTTAATGCTTCTGGGAGATATCAGAATAGATGCCTGTGTTTTCTCACTCTTTCAGTTTAATTAATTTTTTGTTGGTCATTAAGTCTATGTAGATCCCTTTGTTCAAGTCATGTAAGGAGGACAAGACCAGTAGGATTTACTTAATTTATTTATAATGTTCCTGTGGCAATCAATATAATAGCTGAATGCATTATGAAAGCTTAGAAATTTTGTTATATCCTCCCTGTTTTTAAGTAAGGTTTGTTGGATTTAATACTTTCTCTCTAGGTACAAATGAGTAGCAGAATACACATCAGAAAAAAGAAATAATGTTGATTACACTTTACATTACACAAATGCATTTTGTAATCTCACACATTACAAAAGCAGAGTTTCTGTGTTGGAGGTAGTAGAAAACATGAAATTGCAGCTATCTACAAGCTGTGGTTACAAACAGACATTAGAATTTAGAGGAATGGCAGTTTATCTTTTTTTTTTTTTTTTTAGAAAAGTAATCACTTTAAAATACCTAATTCTGATTAATGGACTGGTACTGTACTTCATTGCAGGCAGAGTCATTCTTTCTTTCAGGTCTGCAGTGGGAAAACCTTCAACTGAGACCAAGGAAGAAGCAATCTTCCTCTTCACTGGCTGCTGCACTTTATCTGTGGAAGAAACCCTTTGAGAACAAGCTCTTTATGTTCCTCTTGATTTTTGTATCTTGTGACTCATCCATTTGACTCCTGTTCTTGAAGATAATGGAGTGCATTTTTCAAGTTACCAAGTTTCATAATTTTAGAGCAAGTGTGAGGACTTCTACTTTGACCAGTGGTGACAGCAAAGGCAAAGGGCAAACCTAAACTACATTACTACTAAGTTTTGGCAGAGATTTAAACTTGTAACTTGTTTAAACTTTTGAATGTTCCTAACAAAGGAACTTGTTAAGGAATCTGTATGCATGATGTTTGTTGTTTCTATAGAACTGTAAATGTGAATGGCTCTTTCCTACATAAAAAATTAGTCTAATTTCTCTTCTCTAAAAAGCTTATGAACTGAGACGTAAGGCAAGCTGTGGAGCAGTAGCTCAAATCAAGGAGGTAAAAAAGTATGACCAGGAAAAAAGGTATAATCTGCATCTGAGTTAAGAGATGAAATTCCTGATTTTATTTTCAGATTTTCAAAAGAGTGTTTTGGTTTTGGTTTTGTTTGGTGTTTGGTGTTTTTTGTTTTTAAGTCAAAAGCTGCTTAGTATAAAACCTGTACCTGCCCATTATAAGTAGCAGTTTTTATGGGAAAGAGGAAAGCTGGACATAGAGCAGGTTATGAGCCCATAATTTATGGTCCAATGTGCAAGCACATATTAATGGAATAACATAAGTTAGTATAGGAGGCAAAAGTGCCATTTTTCACAGGAGTTGAATCTACAGGACAGCATTAACTTTGTAAACATTTTAGTGAAGGTCAGTGTTAGCCAAGCGATTTATAGGGAATGGTATAATTTTTTTGGTCAACACCCAAAGTAAGGTTTAACTCCCAACTATATTTGCTTATTACTTGCTGGTGTTTCTTCCTCTCCCTCCTGGTCCCTCACCCCCCCTGCAAGCATTCCAAAGATAGCCCAGAAATACTCTTGGGTAAAATCAACTTGAAGGCTCTGGAGCGCTGCTTGTAAGGAAGAGATTAGATTTGTTTGGACAGAAATGTAGAGTTGAGTTGCTCATAGCGTGGTGTCACGCAAGTGCATGTAAATTGTTCTAACAAAGAAAGTTGGTCACATTTTATTTTACATGCGATGTTGTTATAAGATCTGTTTCCATAAGTAGTCTGGGTTAGAGGTAGTAGAAAGCATCAGACAATTTCAGAAGCTTGTAAGCCATGTTTATAAATTTCAAAAGTTTAGGGTTTTTTTGTGAGAGGTTTAATTTACTTTTTTAAAGGAAAAAAGCCCTTCTGTGTAAATGTATGTGCACTAATTATAAATGCTACATTAAGTTGAAATGTAACTGCAAAATAAATATGCTTTGCCAGATGTTTAAATAGTGTGATTTCACAGGTGTTGCACATGTGAATTCTATCTTCCTTCTGTTGACATAAAATCTTGGGTGGTAGTCTTACTAAGTACAGTTATGTGCAGCCACATGAAATGTATCAGAAAAATTATGTTCTTCTATATTGCATACAATTAATGTGTTAGTTTTCTGACTCTGAGCTTCCGTTGCTCTTGGAATTTCAAACTTCATAGATGTAGTAATTTGCTTCTAAGCTGTGTCTGGCTTATTTGCAGAAGTACATCCCCTTTGTCAATAATCAGTGGCCAATTGCAAAAAGTAAAAAGCATTGGAGGAGAAGCCTTAAGAAAAGACTGGGTGTGAATGCTTTGATTCTTCCCACCTTGCACGAAAGCATTTTTTTCTTCTCTAGTCATTTGAGTGTGGGCCTCAACAGATTTCTGGTGTTTCTGGGTTATTGTCTTCCAACGAGCTGGGACCTATCTGAATGTTGGATGGAGGAGACACATTGCCTGTTACAGAGAGGTTAAAACTTTCTGCCAGATGAGCTCATGCAGCTGTGAAGTCGGTTGAAAGCTGTAGAGGTTGTCACTGTATGATACCTCCTCCTGGTAGTGCAACCCATGAAGACCCTTTTGGGGCCTTAAATAAGGCAGGTGGCAAGAAGAGTCAGCAGATGGGTAAACACCCAGGCCAGCTCTCCCCAGTTTGCCGAGTTTAGGCTCTTAGATTAGCTGTAGAGCAGGAATTTTCTATGTACTTGGTGGTTTCTTTTTTGACACAGATTAAGCTGCCTTATTATTTCCCATTTCGGTAACTCCTGCGGTCTTGCGCTCTGCCTCTTCACCATGCTGCTGGGAATTGATTGGCCTGAGCTTGTCAGGCCTCAGACGCTCAGTCTCTGTGTATCCTCAGCAGAATAGTTTCTCCTCCTGCCTCCATCAAGCCTTTCCAGGGGAAGCAAAAGAAGCTTTTAAAAAAAAAACAATGCTCAAACTTCCTCAAATAGTGGTTGATTTTTTTTTATTTTATTGGTTTTTTTTTTTGTTTGGTTTGTTTTTGTTTTCCCTGCTATCGAGTTTCTCTCAAGACCACCTGTAACATCCCCCCCTCCCTCCTGCTCCTCCCCTCTGAGGCGCTTTCCCGCCCGTTCCGGGTGCCGTCGGCCTGGCCGGGGCCAGCAGGTGGCGGTAGAGAACACGCGGGAGCCCTGCTAACGGACAGGACGCGCTCGCGGCAGCCCGGGCCCCTCAGCCCCGCACTTCACAGGGGCCGGGCGACCGCTTTCCCACCTGGGACGTGGTCACCGGTCCTTCTTTTACAGTGGGTGTGCATTCACTGACGCCTGTTCCCCAGAACTGCTATTTAAAGTGGTCTGTATATGAAAGGAATCTTATTTTTTGCCTTTTTTTGGTTTTGTTTTGAGATTTTACTCGGCTAAGGTAGAGAGAGGTAAATACATCAGCCGCGTGTGTGTGAATTTTAATAAGCGTATACTTTTAAAGCTAAGGTATAGCCTAGACAATGACTGTTTTGTTTAAGGTTATGTGAACTTTTCTCTCCCAAATTCCTTACCTGTCACCTGCAAAATTGTCATCTCCTGGATTTCATTTTACCAGCTATCTTCTTTTCCCAGAGGTTTATAGAAATTCATGAGTTTGAGGTGTGAAGCTGGAGAAATGTTAAAAAATTAAGGGAAGACTATTAGCTTTATTGAAAAGCTGATATAGCTGAAACAGTTGGGAATTTGAATGTAGAAACACAGCAATGAAATATCTCCTCCCCTCCCACTCCTCTCTTCATGTCATCATGAAAATGTAAATTTTGACCACTTTATAAGACTATGCAAGTAATTTGTGCTGTATCTGAGTAACAGTTCTTGCACCCTCTTTCCCAAGCCCACAGCATGTTTGGCAAGGGCAATCTTGCGTACTAGTTTACCAGCTAAGGTTGACATCCCTCCATTGGAAATAGAAGGCTTGCCAGGCTGGTGGCAAGGGCTCCCTATCGAAGTGTGCATGATACAGGTAGAAGAGAGCATCACTCTGTCCTGCTGTTAAATTGGAGTTTTTGAATTCTGCTGCCAGCCTGCGGATGGGCATGAGGAAAGAGACATTAGTGGCGTAGGTCTGATACTGTCTGTGTGGCCAGACACACACAGCCTTTGCGAGGGCCAGTGCCTTACATGTGCAACCACACCTCCAAAGTGTGAGGGAGCCCTGAGCCAACCTCTTCCACCTTTGGTGGGTGAATTGCAAGGGGATCCCCTCCAGCTGTCCCCAGATACTTTTTCATTATCTTAATTCTTATTTACTGGGACCACATGCACTAATACTTAGAAGTTTTACATATCAAATGATACCATTCAGTCATTTGCAATTGCTTCAAGAAACAGTATGTTTAACTTCAATGCCAAGTTGTGTAGAAGTGTTATTTCTGTATCTTGAGCAGTATGCTTGTTTGACTCCTGGGTCTTTAGAAATAGTTTCCTATCCAAAGTAATAATTAGCATAACTCATTATTTAATAACTGTAATGTCTTATGTCTTCTCTGTCATCTGCACCTAGTGTTGAATCGCTCATCTACAGAAGAGCAAAGCAGTTCAGTTTTCATAGTTCCCGTTTTCTGCCTC
>NW_010161975.1:359-26668 GCF_000695765.1 Mesitornis unicolor | reverse complement strand
TCCCTCCATTTTGAAGTTCTGAAATGCTCTAAAAGGCTCTTCTGGAAAATCGATTTACTGTTTGTGTTGGTTTAATGCTTAACACTCACTGTGTGTCCTTTGTACCGGCAGCTGTGGAATGCTCTGCTGCAGTTGAATTTGTGTGTTTTGACATGCTAAATACAGTGAGAAACTTTTACTTAAGAGAGGAAGGGATTTAGGTTTGGTTTTGGTATTTCATTTTTTTGAGAGAATAACATTTCAAGAGTAACAGTTCTATAGTTCTGTGCACAAATGCTTTCTGCAATCTTACAACTTTTCCTATGCTGCACTTTGATAATTAATTTAATATTCCAGTTAATAAGCTTGCAACTACTTTAAATTGATTTTAAGGCAGAAATGCTCCTGCATTTGTATTGCTATCTGCCTTTTCTAAAAAGAATCAAACATCTAATTTCCAGACTTCTTTCTCAGCAGCTTCTAAATATGAATCTTGCTAATGATTTCACAAGGACCATTGACTACTTTGAAGTAGTTACTGTCCTTTTGAAAACCATGCAAGGAGTAATGATAAGTTAGGAGACAACAGGAGAGAGAAACCTTGTAATTGTTGTCATGTGTCTTGGGACTAGATGAGTAGGAAACTGGGAGGGACAAATGCCTAGTGGCAAGGCTTTGAAGAATATTGAGAGAAGCGTTAGTTGAATTTAAATTGGAATTTAATTTGCCAATTGATAAGAGACATTCACGACATGTTGACAAAGAAGGAAATAAGCTTTCTTTGCAGGTAGACTTGCAAAATTGCGAGTGGGGAAATTAAGATTGCTTAAAAAAAAGAAAAAGAAAAAAGAAATAAAAAGGCTGAATACTAACTCTGACTCTGATTGTAATTCCTTTAAGAAATTTAGTGAAATGGATAAAAATAGGAGACATGCATTTAAGCCACTGGAAAGAGTTCTGTGGGTCAGAGCTGGTCTCCTGACTGCTTCTAGGCCAGATGAAACTGAAAAGGTAAAAGCAAAGACCATGAAGGCAAAACTGCTTGTAGAGAAGTCTTACCAGTTAAAGAAATTCTTGATGAGCTGAGGGCTATCATCAGTGGTTTCTAAAATAATAATAAAAAAATAAAATAAAAACCAACAAAAGAAGAGTATATATTTGAGACGTGACTGGAAAATTTCTGAAAACTGCTGTTATGGAAGTGGTGGAGGAGACTGTACCACAGACATGAGTTTGTTTCAGCGCTGGCTACCATAATTGAAATGAGCAATTTGTGAAACTTTTTTTTTTTCTTAATGCTTGTAGTGACTGGTATTTTCAAGGGCTATGTTGGGAGTGGATTTAATTCAGCATGTTCAAGAGGTCCTAGGGTATAAATAGAACAAATACATGGTATTGAGACACTGAGTTGCATTCTAATAAGGGCAAGCTTGGGCTTTGAAGGACCATTTTTGTGACCTCTGATGTGCCTGTAGGGAGATACTGCACGCACTCCTGTAGTGTTTCTGGACTAATCAGGTCTGTGCAGTAATACCTCTAAAGCATTGCACTGTTGGAGTGAGCCTGCCAGGATGTTTCAGTCCATGAGTGCCTCGTCAGCATTGTCTAGTGGAGCTCTGGTGCTAGGAGAGAAACAGGTTTTGGCTGAGAGCAATTATAATCTAGTTAACGAGGAGGGTGCAGCTTAAACTCTGACCTAGAGGGTAGAGTCCACTGTAAAAGGATTTTCAAAGTTTGTCAGAAGAGATGAGATAAAAAGATACCCTATTGATAGAGGCTTTCATAGCAGTTAATCAAAGGAGGTAGTTATCATGAAGAGCAGCTGCTTATACAGAATGCTTTCAAAGACAAATGAAGAGATTGAACTGTGTGATGAAGGGTGATATTGCACTGCACATTAGGATGAGGAAGTGGTTCTTTAACACATTATTAACAGTCCTTCTGGGGTCAGATCGGGGAGGAAAACATTTTAAACCAAAGGTAGCCTAGCTTACCAATATTCGCACACCATGGAGTTTGGAGACTTTGATGTGTATTGGCTGTGGACTGATGCCTAGGTAGTTTTGTCCTGAAGACATACTCAATAAAGTGCAAGGAGCAAAATATTTAGCAGCTTTTGATAGTATGAGGGGAGGAGTAAAGCGAGAACTCAGGTTATCTTCGTGTATTCAATGACTTAATTTTTTTGGCATGAGATGAATAACAGTATTTTTTGTTGCTGTTCTGGTTTTTTTTAAAGGTTTTATGGTAGGGCATTTTGCTTCCTGAAAACTGAGTTGCCATAGTCTCTTCTCATTATTAGTGAGATGAGTCTCAGTCTTACAACTAAATATGAGAAAATTTTGTTTCCCATAAACCTGGAGAAAGTATGTAGCTAGTGGATTCACAAATCTGTGTGTTTCAAACCCTAACAGCAAAGACTGAGGAGGAGAACACTGGGTTTCAGTGGGGGAAGACTTCATGGCAGTGTTTCCATACTTGTGCTAGTCCACACGTAGTCATCAGTGCTGTCCTTTCAAGACTGGGATGAAGTTATACCTGGAATCAGTTGGGAGGCCCTGGAGACCTGTATACTATCTCCTAGAAAATGAAGTTTACAGTACCTGTAGAGCACTGTTTTCCTGCAGTGTCTGCATCCAGGGAGAAGGCCTTGTCAGCCCCAAAGGAGTCATAGTTCGGTGTTATGTTTATAAATGAAATGTGATTAGAGATATTTTTAACTGTAGGAATTCAGCTGAGTGAAAACAGTAAGAAGCAACAGTTTGTGATTGTCTCTGGTGGTATCGATCAGAGGAGTAGTAACTTAGCAGCTTTGAGGAGAAGGGCCCAGACCAGGATGGCACAGCACAGTCCTAGAAGAGTTACCCTTAGTATGTTTGCTGGCACATTGTCCACATGTCTGTCACTTCAACTAATTTTTCAGTGGAAAAAAGGAGTGCACTATTTTTGAGAAGAAAATATTTTCGGCATATCTGCAAAATTATTGCCAGTAGGGTGACTCTGTAGGTTTAAGCCTGGGCTGCCTAAAGTTGACTTTCATTTTTGGGTTACCTGCTGTTTTATTTGCCCAGTATATGCAAACCACCATACGTTTAAGTTTACACTGCAGTCAGATGAATTACTTTTTTCTGTGGGTGGTCACATTGCATTTTTCTGTGGTTGGAACAGTGTCTGTGTCAATGTCCCGTCAAGTTGGTTCTCTTAAAGGGAGAAGAAATTAATGGAATTAGGAGGGAATTGGTAGCTGCTTTCAGATAAAGTTTACCATAGTCCATTTAGAAGAATTTCTTTCAAACGCTAGTTGCATGTAGCAGAACATGTAAACAGACTGGATTACCAGGCTCCTTTCAGTGGTGGCTGATAGCATGCCTCAGCATAAGAATGAATTCTTGAAATTCCTCTACTAGTCACTGTGAAAATATGAAAAAATATGGTGCTTAGTAACCAGGCAACATCAAATTGACATCCTGTTGTTTGTACTTTGATCTATTATATAAAGCAGTTGATTGTAATAGGAAATGAAGTAAAGTTTTTTAAGACTTAATCTCAGAGAGAATGTACATGTTCCAAAGCAATCTTTAAGGATTGTCAGCAATGTTTGTTTTTGTCACCTGATAGAGGAAGCAATATAATGAAATACCTGAAAAATGGTCTCTCTTTTTCTGTGTTCTGTTATGTCTCCAACCATGGAAATATCAAAAGGCTTGTGTTATTGTTAGTACTCTTTTTGAAAGGGGCAAGTGATCTACTTAATTTTTAAACATGGTGAGCCTAAAGTTTTTTGAACGTGGACCAAGAATCATGAGTAGTTGACAATGTAATGCGTAAGAGATACCTTGCTGTCTACAAATTAATGGAAATCATGAGTGACTGTTTTTAGCAAATAAGAAGCTCATATACTGCACAGTACAGCAAAACATGCTATAGAGTAGCAAACATTTGATTGTGATTTACAGGAGTCTTGAGTGCATGGAAATACAGAGGCGTGCTCCAAGAGAACTGTAAGTACCCTGCAGTTGAAAGGCTTTTACTTGATAGTCCAGATGCCAGTTATTTTTCTACTTGATAGGATACTCTTCCAATTATGGCTTTTAACCATCTTTTAAAAAAAATAAGTGAAATGTGAGTAATGGGTAGAAAAATTGAATGACTAAATACCACTTTTTATTATAACAGTGCACTAATGTCACAGAGTCTTATGTGATCAATGTATGATTTGTTTACTACAACATGTTATATAAAGATTGCTGCTTGTGTTACTTGAGAGGTGAGGCAGGTGATTAAATCATGAATGTAACTGTTCTATCATGCTGTATTTTAAAGGTAAAAGAGGAATGCATCAGACAAGCATATGCATGTAATAGACAGCACCAATTTGTCGCCTATAGTTTAAGGCTTAGTTTTAAATTGTGGATTTAAATTGCATCTCTGAACTTTTTAAATCTTTAAAACAAACCAAAAAAACCCAAACTCAAGCCCTATATGAATTTAAATGCCTGAACAGTTAAGCCTATCCCTGTAGACTGTACATCTTTACCATTCTCAGATATATAAATGGTAAGCTGGGAAAATAGTATCTCCTTGATACCTCCATTTAGGAAAAAAAACATTTCCTTACCCCCTCATTATTACCTCTTCACTCTCCATTCATCGCAACCCCAAATTGGTCTCCTAGCCATGATGTTAATATGTAAAATTAATCATTGAATGGAGATTTGCAGAGAGCATTCTGCCTGTGCTGAAGCAGTGGATATTCTTCAACTGGGGAAAAAAAAAAAGGAAGGTGGAAGGGGGAAGACACCTGAAAAGAAATACACTTTCAGATTCAAGTTCAAGTTTTGTATTCAAGTCTGCTTCCAAGTGGGTTGAGGCTTTTAATCCCTCACTCTGAATTTTATTTAATTATGTTAATCAAGGAATAGCTGAAGAATAACTAACTATTAAGCTATCCTAATGGCTATTTTATTAATAGCTAAGGGCTAACATAGCAGTTAGCTTGCTGATATATGTATCTATATATTTTTTTTTCCCCTCACTAAACTGTCTCTTTTCCCTTGTTTCTCTTGTGCTGTATATGGCTAGTCCCACTGGCTGTTTGAAGATGCTAACAGAGAAACAGTAAAGCATTTCCTATGAGTTATTCATAGCACTGGTGTAGAGATATATTTGTTTTATGCAACGTACTTCTAGCTATGTTTAACTTTTCTCTATTTTTAGAGGTAATGCTTAGAACATTTATTTAAATAAGCTTAGAAACAGATTTTTTCCTTCAGCATTTTATAACTCAGCCCTTTAAAAGTAGCACAATATTTTCCAATAGAATTGAAATACCAGTGGCGATTGCCTGAGTGTGTAGGTACATTTGTCTCCCTCTAACTACAAAAGATTAGGTATAGGTTGAAAATGTACTTGTATCTGCAGTCTTCATGGTTCATGTGCCTGTTACGAAATGGAGAAAGCTTACACTGAGAAATGTTGTTGATTGTCCTCTCAAATACTGAGTTTTCTCTTTGTATTTCTTAGTCTTTTGTTAGCTTGTTGGTTAGTGAATCAGATTCTCTTTCTCTCCTCAAGCTAAAAGCTTAGGAGCTTGAAAAATTCTTTCAGTATGCCAGTAATGGACTTGTCCTTCCTACAGATGCTTTAAAAATGCATTTTTAAAATTCATGGAGTCTTTAGTACAGTATCTCTGCTGTTGAGCTGATCTTTTAGCAAGAGTTAGGAAACTTCACACATTCTGTTAGCAGTGCAGTTAAGCCTTTGGATACTTGGCTTATCTGAGCAAGGAAGTTGTCTGATGGCATTTGTAAAATAGCTGTGACTAAATGTAGTCTTTTGGGGAAAGGTTAAAAGGTCTTTTGCACTAGGAAGTGTTGTATCCTTCCACACAGATGTCACATTTGCTAGAAGAAATTGATATTTGCTTCTGGTAGAATCCTCAGCTAGGCTGAAGTCTACTCTTTCTCATGGTGGATGGAGAAAGAGTCAGGGAGACTTGTCTGGCTGCCACTTATCACAGTTGGGTGAATACAATCTCCAGCTGTTAGTTCCACTTTTTAAAAAAAATTAAAGAAAATATGGCATAAGGAACACTTATACTTTTTTGTTGTTGTCCTTGTGGTATAAATGAGAATGTGAGATTAAAGTGACGATTTAATAGTTGGGCAAGGGACAGTAATGGAGATAGGAAGGGCAACCCACAATCCAGATGTAGAGATAGGTATGTTGAAGTCAGGCCAGCTTCCTCACTAACTCTTCCTGGAGATGTCCACTCCCAGTGTTTATCTTCTGGATGATTTTACTGTTCTGTACTTTTCTGTATGGGCCTTGTGTTTTTCTCTTAATGAAGAGCGTGAATGAACTTACAGGGCTACAAAAGAGAAGATATATTATTTGTAAGCAGATCTTTCCTCTTTATAGCAACAACAAACCTAATATAGGAATTTTTATGGGAGTAAGAAATTTACTGAGGACATGGTAGCACTGGTGGAGAAGTAGCCTGAAGGATGCTTTCTGTTCTTAGTGTGTAATAAAAAAATTATTTGCACGTACTGAGCATTGCTGCTAGAAGGGGAGGATTTTGACTTCTGTGCTGCTTGTTTGTATTGTTTCTCTGATGCCAGTGTAAGGATGAGTGTCTGAGGACAGGGGCATCTTTTCAGGGAAAGTACCTGTTTATGCTCCTTGGCTTCACTGGAACGAAAGTGTAGGTCTTGTGGAGAAAAATGCAGCTTTAGTATAGATCTTGACAGGCTTGCACACTTGCCAGTATTGTTTTACTTTTATTCAAATTTGGCAACTAATGCATTAGAAGATATGCTGGCAGACCACCTAATTGAGAGTTTTGTCTTTGCTTGGTTAGAAAGATTTGCTGAAATAGGATATGCTTGACAGATTGATTGTAGACCTCCTAGAGAGAGATGCCATCATTGGCACTTAAAATGCCAAGTTGTAAGGATGTATAGAATAGTTGTAAATACTGATACAGTTTAATCACATCTCAGATTAATAAGTATTTAAGCAGTGATCTCACACCAAAACTAAAAAAAAGAAGGTATTGACACTTTTTTTCTGATAAATCGGGCAATTTAATTATCCAGGTCTTTATTCATCATTTAAGCTTAACCCATGTTATTTCATTAGGGCATTTTGTGCTCATGATGAGTGAGTATTGCAAACTGGGAATTGGAAGTGGTAGATGGAGGCAATTTAACGGCTTTATTCATGGTCTGTAAGCACACAAAATATTGTCCAAATTTACCTGATTGCATTTCACTTTGGTGACTTTAGGGAAATTGGGGAACTGTTTGAAGAAGACAAAGAGTCTGGCAAAACACCTTTGGAGGTAGAATCTCCAGTTTGTGTAGACTGCAGTTATTTTGCTTTTGCCACATAGTTTCCTTCACAACCGATTATTTGTTCTTGTGGGATTACTAAGTAAAATTGAGTAATTTTTAATAAGCCTACTTATTCTTGCCTGTCCTTTACAGTTTCTCTGGAATAACTGTTGCAAAAGGTTTGGGACATTTAATTCTTATAACAAATATAGATAAAAAAGAAGGTACTTGCTATCTCGCTTCAAATGGTGTCACGCTCTTCAGAAAATGGTTTTTTAGTAATTATGGATGCAAGACCAGGATATAGAAAGCTACTTTGTATACGTTTGAGACTTATTTTCAATAGACAAATGAACAAGACTAAACTACTGTAAATTTCTGTGAAATTTGCTTACAGTAATTTTTCATGAAAACTTTGTCTGTTAGAGGGAATGGGATATTTGGCTTCTCACTTCGAGAACTGCCATGTGGTCCTGGTTCAGTAGTCCAGAAGTCATTAACACATGAAAATGAGATAATGCAAAGTGCAGGAAAGGTTGATCTAAATTTATGTTGAATTGCAGAAAAATTAAAAAACAAATACACAAAGAGAAGCTGAATTATCCTCTTGTATTTATAAGTTGTTTCTTCCTAGAAGCTGTATTAGGACGATCATATGTGGAGCTTTCATCTCAGAGTTCCCATGTTGGTTTAGTTTTTAAAGAATAAATCGGTGAATCTCACTGTCACTCTCAAGACTGGGAATATTAAATTATGATTAAAAATGCTCCTTGCATAAACAAAACATTTGGATACTAGTGAATAATGTGATGTCCAACCTTACAATAAACCCTTATCATAGATAAAATCAGTATTGCTGAAATATATAGTAGGTTTTTCATATACCACCTACCATGAACTATAAAAAACTAGACAGTTTTCCTCTAATATTTCCTTTCAAGTCTAGGAGGAGGAAATAATTAATGATCATTTGATGTCAAAAAGTCCAAGGCAGACTGCAGTTACGAAACAGTCTTCTGCATAGATATGTAGTCAAGAGGAGCTAGCGTTGACTCACAGATAGCATGATTGACTCACACATAGCATAATTTCCTTTCTTTTTTCATTCCCCCAGGCCTCACAAAATTGTTTTGTATCTTGAAACATGTTTAATGGAGCTATTAAAAAGTAATATGTTTAGGATCTGCACTGATATCATGGTATTGCACTAATGAACCAAAATCACTGAGATCAGAGTCTGGTTCTAACTATTTAAAAACAACTTCTAAAAGATCAATTTTATTCTTTTTTATTGTGATGATTTAATATGCAGATGATCTTATTTGGCCAAAATGCCAGTTTGAGACTTTCTGGATAAATTTGCTCTCTTAGCAAACTTTTTCAAATTTTAAAGTATTCTGGCTGTCACAGCCGAAGTAATACTTTGGCCAAAAAAATAAGTTAATACAGGTAATTAGACATCATAAACTGTGAAGGTAGTACTACATATAGTGTTGTTCATTTAGATGTCATTTTGGAAGAGGAAAAGGCCAATTCAGATAGAAATTCTGAATGTTTACATGCTTCTGAAGAAGTGATTGTACCTTGATGCTGCATTTGGCGTTTGACTGTTTTTCTAGCAATTACTGAATGGATGAATTGCAGATCAATGAGATTGTGTCCAGTCTGTTTAAAGGTGTTTTCTGCTTTGGAGTTCTGATTACCCTGACTGAGTTTGCTTTCAGTATTTAAACATCAGGGAAGTGCAAGTAAACAGTGTTTTTCTCACTAGGTAGGCTTGAATAAAAAGAGTATAAGGCTTTCTGCCCATCTTTTGTGGTCTGTAGGGCTGAGAGGTGCTGTAGTGGGAGAGGGCAGCATCTGCCAAGCACTGTGTTCTGCATATTTTTGGTAACTTATTGTGGATCAGAAAAACTTGGATTCTGATCTATATATACCATATATACTATATGTATATAGTTTCCTCAAAAAAAAAGAAAATTAATAGTAAATTAAGGGTTTTTTAATCTCCTTTTTAGCAGCACTTTGTTTCGAACTTCCCCATATAGCTAAAGGTATAGCTATAGGTATTTGAACAAGTTACCACAGGATAAGGTAGGGCATGAACTTCAAGCATGCCAATGTCTGCAGCAACTGTGGACTCAGTGTATGCTGTGGTATGTGTGGAAAGAACCTAGTACTCAAGTTATGTTGAAACAGGATTTAATGTATAATCAAGGAAGCAGAAACAGAAGCACTGGGGACTGTTTTCTTCCTTGTAGTACAGCACAAAGTTGAAGGGGACCTATTGAGGAGCAGCAGCAGCAAGAGATGAGAGGACTGTACTTGCTGTGCCTGATTCTGCTTGAGGGGTAGCAGCAAGCCCCCGATTATTTCTGCTATGAAACAAGGGTTGTTTGAAAATATAGTTTTAAAAGCAGTTGGACATTTCCGTAATTGAATACAGAATGGTGTTGCCTTTATGGTCTACCAAGGAAATGGTGTGGGAAGGGGGTCTGTAAGATAGAAACTAACCTGGATAAACTGTCTTTAAAGTTCTTTGGAAAGTTTTGGAAATAGGGGTAGAAAAACTGTGTGTTTATGTGATGGAGTTATAGTTGTAGAATTATAAAATGGTGTCCATAGTAAGGCTTACGGCTGTCCTTTTATACCAAAAAAATCAGAAGGGGGGGGGGTTAGAGTAAAAGGTGATTTTTTTTTTTTCCGCTGTGTTTTACAAATTAAAGGTATGTTACAAATCAAAGTGTGTTAAAAAACACACTTTTTTTTCTAGATGCCTGTAACACTCTAGGGAGTGTTTTGATTGTCTAGAGCTCAATGATTATGATGATAAGGTTGAGTGCTTATGGGTGAGGATGAGGGAGAAGGCCAACAAGGCAGATACCCTGCTAGGAGTCTGTTATAGACCACCCAGCCAGGATGAAGAGGCAGATGAAGCATTCTAGAAGCGGCTGGCAGAAGTCTCACAACTTCTGAGGGAAATGGGGTTGTTTAGTCTGGAGAAAAGGAGGCTGAGGGAAGACCTTATCACTCCCTCCAACCACCTGAAAGGAGGTTGTAGTGAGGCATGTGTTGGTGTCTTCTCCCAGCTAACAAGCGATAGGACAAGAGGAAATGCCCTCAAGTTGCACCACAGGAGGCTTAGGTTGGATATTAGGAAAAATTTCTTTATTGGAAGAGTGGTCAAGCATTGAAACAGACTGCTCGGGGAAGTGGTGGAGTCACCATCCCTGGAGGCGTTAAAAAAACGTGTAGGTGTGGTGCTTTGGGACATGGTTTAGTGGGCATGGTGGTGTTGACAGTTGATGATCTTAGAGGTCTTTTCCAACTATAATGATTCTAATTTCTCTTTGATCAGTGTGCTTGGATAAACTAACTCTACAGGAGCTCTACTTCTTCATGTGTAAGAAAATGTAAAATGTGAAGAAATAAGTATGTTGATGATAGCAGAAAGGGATGGTGTGTGGCTTACAAAAACCAAAACAACAAAAAAATCACTCATGAGCAACCTGTAATGTATATGAAAAATTCAGCTTTAGAAAGTTTTGATGCAGCTACATCTGCAATGTAAATTCAGACTTAAAATTTAATTTAAAGCAGCCTTGTATCTGGACAGTATTTCATGTAGGATTTGCTTTCAGAGTGTCAATTCATATGTTTTTGTCACACTTGTCATGTTATTTTCCCGCCAGATTACTGAAAGTTGGTTTTGACTGTTTGCTTCTTGGAAGAGTCTATTCTCTGCTTAGCTGTCATGATTTTCTTGTTTTGTTTTCTTTTTTTCCTACTGACAGTTTAAACTTTTCAGAATAAAGGCAACCTTTTCTGGGGGCCTTTCCGAGCCAGGAAGTGTTACTAGATTAGATTGATCAGATTACCAAATCTGTTTCATCAGGGTGCGTACATTTGACTCAGTCTATAAAAACAATCAGATTTGTTTTCTTCTTCAGGTCTTCTAATAGTTGAGAGTTATGATACTACTACCAGTAGGAAAAGTTTGGAGAACTCTTTTTCTATGTGGAAATTTAACCTAACCTTGGAGAACAACAGCAAATGGGATTTCTTTGTTGCCATTTGTTACCAGTGTCATCTTTACCTTCTCTAATGGTCCCTAATTAATTTTACGATGCCTATCCTAAGTTGGTGTCTCCTACCTAATCTTAGTTGGCTCTTTACCAAAACTTCTGGCTTGTAGCTAAGCTGGCCTTTGTTTTCCACGTATGAAAACGTAATTAGATATGGATAATTGGTTATAACATTTGGATAATAGGTACTTGAATTTTGCGAAGGACTCTTGAAATTTGAGAAGCACTTTCCTGTGTTTTGTCCTGAACCCTGCTGTAATTATTGTAAATTTTGTGAAAGGAATCCTCCTTAAAGATTCGCTCATGTGCTAGCAGACACATATTGAATGAAAGTTTGCTGTTGAAGGAACCAGAATTTTACTTTATGTGCAGGATCTTGAAAAGCAACAAGACTTGTATTGCTTTGACTGCAAGAGTATATTTCTCTTATTTTCTATTTTGTGGTTCACTGAGAGACTTTGATATGTTGTAGCTTCATATACAGTTGAAATATTTTGTCTGGTTTTAGGAGGTTGGAGTTCTGTTTTAAATAATTTCAGATTTTAATGGACACTTGCTTTCAGAACTAAAAAGTGCAAGATTAAGTGTTGTGTCTGATACAATAGCACTGCATGCCAGGTAATATTGAAATACTAAAGTGGCGCTTAGCATTCCATGTATACTTACTTAATCTGACTCTATGACTGCCTAATGTTTCCAGAGAGTCACTTCTCCAGTGAGCTTTTGGGGGTGAAGGAAATGGTCTCTGTTATTAACCTTTGATGGTATGTATTACTCATGACATAACAAGGCAATTAAGTTATTGACAGTGCTTTTTTAATGTCAAAGATATGTGCCACCCAAAAACAAAACCCCTCTTTTGGGGGGATATAGATACGTTTCTTTGCAAGCCAGCACAAGAGTGGCAGTACACAGAGCTATACTGTCTGTAGGAGCTTATGGAAATCATGGAGGGTACATGCCAGCATTTTTCTACATTTGGTCAACAGGAGGTAAATAACAGTTAGAAGGAAGAATGGTTTTATAGACATAAAAAGCAGTGGTGGTAGTTTTCATGCTATGTGTAACAGAAGGCGTTTAATTAGGTTGCAAGTTTGCAGTGGGGTTTTTTGGCAATTTGTTTCTCATCAAGCCATAAATCCCTTTCTTCGTGTAAAACTAAAGCTAGTTTTCTTTGTGCTTTAATGAGCTATCTGAATGACAGTGTTCTTGGAGGGGAAGAATTGTTCAGTCTCTTTTTGTGTGTGGGCTTGTTTTGAGTTTTTTTGATGGTGGTTTTGTTTTTTTTTTTAAGGATTACCTGTATTGGCATACCTCGTTTATACCAAGTATATAATGGGGTTCAGGAGTTGTGTGTGGACTGCTTTTGTGAGCAAATAAGTAGTACATGTGCAAAAGGTGTATTGTTGCAAGGACCTACCTCTTAAGCAAACACAACCATTATTTTAGTAGAGAAATATAAATAATTTATTTATGTTCACATGTTATGCATAAAGATGTGTTTTAAATTGAGGTAAGAGAAGATGATAGGCTAATTAGTAGAATTTCCTTTACGTTATGGGATACATTTGTTTTTGCAGCGTTTATGGTCTTTCAATTGGGGATTGTCTGGCAAAATTTTCAGGCTTATGTTATCAAAGCAACTTGGAAAAGGAAAACAGTCTACTGAACACCTCTTGAGAATTGATAAATACAGATTATGTACTTTTTGTCCTACAATTTAAGTTAATGGATTACCTGGTTAATAAAGTTACCTAGTGACTTATCCTGGCCTTGCTGTTGACTGTGAGCAGGAAGGGAGCTCGTTAAATGACAGCAGTCGTGTGAGATCCTCCTCTCGATGGGTTTGTGTGGATGTTTGGTACTTTTCCATTAGCTGGAAGGGCAGATACAGCTGTCATAGCACTGAATGCTCGGCTCTACATTTTTATCTCCATGATAGGAAACTGCCTGAGAGAACAGAAGCAAGTACAGTGTCACATGAAGTGCGTCTTGCGCAGTGTATTCCTGACCTTACTGTCTAGGAGCCCCTGAATCTAAGCCAGCTCAGAGCTGTGGCTGTGTTAAGGTCTGCTCTGTGTAGGCAAGGTTTGTGTAAAGCACTACTGAATAATGGGATGAAATCTGGATGGGTTTTGCCAAACGTTTACCATTTCTCTGCTTGCGGTTACCTCATTGAAGTGATTTACCACTTTTTTTTATTTTCTCCTTGCTTACCTTTTGAGTAGTTTTGTCACTGAAAAGGTCAGGAGAAATATAGTGATGGAAATGTTTCCAATTTCTGTATGCAATGTTAAGAATAGCTGTGTACTTTGTTTCTAAGTTTGAAATGATAAGCAAAGATACAAGCATAATATTTTAGCAAAGAAAGCATATGATAGTTCTATTTTTTGCTACCCCATTCATACCTCCTGATGTTCACTTTTGATGGGACCTGAGAGCAGAGATATTTGTTGACTGTAATTGGGCTCAATTCACCTTTGCTTTTTTCCACTCCTGTGTCCCAGTTTGTTCCCTGTGACCCATGCCCTTGCTTTTTTGTAGATGAATGTAAATATCCTCTTGAGCAATCTCTGTAAGATGAAGCATTCTCTTCTTTCTGGCTTTCCCCTTTCCAGCCCCTGCCATGCCTTGTTTAGAGAAACACCAAGCAAACAAAACCCAAGCCTGTGACATATAGCAGAAACAGGAATCTATACATAACTGCTAATAAAAATATGTAACTGACCAATGCAAAGTGATGTTAAATGTCTAAGGATTGTTCCTTTCACATTTGGTATAATCTTAATGGTGTTTTTAATGAAAGCTGTTTCTAAACTCAAACATATCTTTGTAATAGGGTTTTTGTACTGCTGCATTACAAATGCAGGACTGCTTCTAAGGGGGAAAAGGGGATGGAAGTACAAAGAATCCGTGGTATATTAAAAGTTGGGTACAAGTTTTCTAACTTTTAGAGCTGTAGAAGAAAATTCTTACAAGTTGCAAAGGTGCAGACAAGTATTCCTTTCTTGCTGAAGCTTTGCTGACTGAAAAGACTGCTGTGTGTAGCTGCTTGTAACTGCTGCTGTGCAGAGATGACTGCTTTCTCATGTCTTCCGTCATGCCTCTCTTCATGTGTTTGGTTTTCAGTCCACTTGTCCAAATCAGCTGGATAAACAGTTTCCTATGCAATTTTATCTGATAGACAGAGAGAGGTTAAATAACCTTATCGCCTGTTGGATCTGGGAGGGAGGAGGGAGTGATGTTTTCCAGTGGAAAGGTGCAAACTCTTGAACCCAGGCTGTTGACATTGAGCAAGATAGTGCAGGGCTTGGACAATCTCCTGCTCTGTCTGCCTGAGCCTGCACTGGTTCACACCCTAAAGTTGTTGTTTTGTTTTTAGCTGGGACTAACTTTAATAAGGAATTCAAAGTAGCAATATTCTTAAATGTTCTTGTTTATTTAAAAGAGCTGGAAAGGAAGTACAAAAAGGGTTTATGGATCTTGTGAAGACTTCTCCTGGCATGGCTGTGTGCGCGTTACATACCGGGTAGTGTCTCCCACGTGGGGGACAGCTGGCAGTGTGCATGCTGTATCTAGTCCTGGTGGATGGGCCAGGGCGTGTTCACTTTGAAGAGGTGGAAGGTGTGTGTGGGGGGGTATCCTATTTTCCAAAAACTGGAGAAGCTCTGCTTTTTAATTCAAGGCTGTGTATCTCCTGTTTCCCAAGGAAGGCTCTAACTTGAGATTCAGTGATCTCTGACCACTGCAGAGAGAGGCAGCTCACTTGATACAACGAGCGGTGCAAACTCGCATAGACTCTACCTCCTCCTTTCTGTGCATGTGTGTGATTGATGTTTTTCATTGCTGATCCTGACAACTGGCACTGCTGTACTGAGGTGAGGTAGAGAGAATTGTCAGATTGCTTAAATCCCTCTGAAGCCTGGCAGCAGAGCTGTGGTGGAAGAAGAGGGAATACAAATAATGTGAGGCTGACTTTTTTTTCCCCTTCCCCCTCTTCTGCTCAGCCCATGTCTTTGTGAGTATGAGGGCAACACAAGGCAGTTCCATGTGGGAAAGTTAAGGAATTAATGTGCCATGTCTTAGTGTTACTGTACTGGGGCTAAACAGATGGTGTAATTAGCCTAGAGCAGTGAAGAGCTATTTTTCTGATAAGATAAAAGGAAGTAGTTGTGGGTGGTGGAAGAAGAGGCTCTTCAGTTGGCAGGGCTTACAATGTGTTTATTCAAATGTATGAAGTGTATGGGTATTATAGTTCCTTTCCACTTGCAGTCCTTTTTTCTTTATATTTTTGTTTATCAAGTAGCTTGTAAGGGAAAAATATTTTGTTATTTTCCAACAGTTTTACCAAGCTCATCTGGAATAGTGAAGGAATCAAAAAGAGAAACTCCCTTTTCTTGGCCACCAGCCATCATATCACTTCGGAGCAATGAGAAAAGAAATCACCCTTCCTTTTATTTCTTCCCACTGTATGTGTTGTGAGGGTGTCAGTGGATGGTGAGGGTCTACAGGAGGTCTGTTCTTCACTGATTGCCACGTGTTGTGTTTTGAACTCATTCACTGTACATCTCTGTTTCTGCCTCCCCCCTTGACTTATTTTGGTTGGGATATTTTAAAAACAACAGGAGCAATTGTAAATACAAGTTATAATAATAAATGAGACTAAATTTGGCTTGCACTGTTTGAAAAGGAAAATTACATCTAAATGAAAACAGTAGGAAAATGAAGGAATGGCAACGTGAAGAGAGGAGAAAAAAGGTTATATTAGGAGAAAACACATCTACAACTGTATCAAGGTTCAGTTTTTGTTATTATTTTTCTAAGCTCTTCGAATCACTTTTACTTGTGAAGAGACAATAAACAGGTATGTTGCTTTTTAAGCCCAGCCGTTCATGTTTTGACCCTAAATCAGTAGTATCTGGTGTATCAACAGGTTAGTAATTCTGATTTTGGGGTGGTTTAGTTAAAAATGGCTTCTTAGATATATTTTACACAAGACATAGTGTTGATGATAGAAAATGTGGCAAAAGTAATTGCTTTGCGGACTTTTTTCCTATTTCCCCCCAACCCCCCCCCCGGCAGCAGTTAGGTTTGGTACATTGGTTTTATTATTTCCCTTTGCTGAGGGATGCTTTCTCTTGTGCAGTGGTAGCTCCTGCCCATCTTCAGAGGATTTAGTTTCTGCTGTTTACTCACAGGATCTGTGCCTTCTTCTATCTACTTGAGAGTATACAAAATCTTTCAGTATGTTTTTTGTTTTTCACCAATCTAAATCTAAACCTTATTTCCTAAGTCTCGCTTTTGCATCCTCTTTCCTGGGAGAAGAGGTGAGGGGGGAGGGCTGTGTTTTGGTGATGGTCTGTATTTAAGCTTAAAATACTGCTTCAGAAATGTCCACTGCATTCTCTCTCTACACACATACACACCCCCCCACACCCACCCACTCATAGTCCAAATGACACCACAAGATACCCCAGAAAGTGATTTATAACTCCCTCCTCCAAAGGATGTACCTGTGTGTTTCCTTGCATGAAAGCAATCGAAAGGCAGGGATTAAAAATAAGAAAGGAATGTAAAAGACTTTTATCCTAATCAATATTTAGCTGTAAATGAACACTATTAGGGCAATGTTCTGTACTTTTTGTGGGCAGTAGCTTTTTCTAAAAAGGATCAGGTACTCTTTCTGTTAAAAGTGGCTGAGGAAGCATGAAACTACAAGTGTTTTTCATAAAGTCATGGTCCGATTTTGTTCGCACACCATGACCATCAGTCAGGTGTCTAGTGTGTGAGCGTGTGTCATAGCTGCTTTTGGGCGATGACCATTGTTATGGAACTTCCCGCATTCGTGATCTTGTGTCCTCCTGCAGCCATGGGAAGAGGACACATGCAAGTGGATGCAGCCTCTTGGCACTGCTTACCAAGCAAATTTCATCCAGTTTTGAGTGCTCCTAAACAGGGAAAGGGGCCAAACTTTAAGGTCAAGCTGCAGCCCCTTGCTATAGGCAGTGTCAGGTGCCTAATTTCCCTGGCTTGGCTGTATTCTCTGAGGATCTCGCTCCTGGGCAAGTGTGAGAGGTTAGAGCACTTGAGAGTAATGGAAAAATATTTTAAAGTTTACCACTCTTCCATACTGGCTCCATTACTTCTTCAGGAGGGACCCATTTAGGTGCCTAGTTTTAATGAAAGAGAAGGCTGGATTCAGATTAAATAGCACTCCAAATCAGCTCCTCTTACAGTTTCAAAAAGTGTGTATAAATATATATACATACATGTTATATGTATATAATGTGTATATATAAAACCATTTATGTGTAAATAAAAAGGAGGTGTGGAAGGATTTCTTGCTTTCTTTTGAGAGGGTAGATACTTGAGAAATTGTAATTATGTTCACTTCTATTTGTAAAATGTCTGTTGGGAGATTTAAAGAGAGATATTTATTGCATATTTTTCTGGAATTGAGAAGGGTGAAAAGTAGAGGTGTGCAAGTGTCTTCCTGCTAGGCCTGACATTCTAGGAGGACTTCTCCCAGTGGGTGTTACCATAGCATGCATTACAGTCAGTTTCAGGGAAGGAATCCATCCCCCTGCTTGGTCTCAGTATTGCAAACACTCTGTTCTTATTGCTGAACCTGCAGTTCTTGAACTGTAGAACAAATTTGGAAGGCATATTTTGTTACTGAAGATATATCAGATTAAAAACACTGTTCCCCTCTTTCAGCTACTGAATTTTATTTTCTACTGCCTTAATGCAGTTTCAAATGAAGTTTATTTTTATGAATAAAAATATGGTTTAATTGCAAAGTTTGGCCTTGAATCCTTTCTAGATTTAAAAAAACAAAAAGACAATTGGAAAAACAAGTATTTTTGAGTTAGAATTCTCCAATATTTAGACTTACAGGAACATACTCCATGGAATTACTTTTCTTGCCTGAAGGTGCATGGACTAGGGTCTTATGGACCCTACTAATGAATATATGATAAAAAAGGAACCTGTTTGCGTAGTTGTGTTCTCTATAAAGAACAGAATTGTCTGATTAATTTATATTTTCGGTCCCAAGTAATATCCCTAATTCACTATTTATTTGCCTGAGAAGTCAGTGTTTGTATATTAGTGTCTTTCTTCTAAGAATAAGTCTTTAGAAAGCACTAACAAAACCAAGAGTCACTGTTAGATATTTCCGGAACATAGAAAATTCTTTAATTTGCTAGAAACTGCCTTTCCTCATGTTTTAACACCCTACGGATAAGCCTTCACCTCTTTTCACAAAACAGAAGGATAGCAGGCCAAGTTTGAAAACTTTTTATCTTCAATGAAATGATTCTTAGCAGTTGCAAAATCTGAAGCTGAATCTTAGAGGGGTATGAGAGACAGGAAGCAAAAGGTAGGCAAAAAAATTTGCTTTGTTGTATGTAACACAACTATTCTGAAGAATATATGACTGATGAGGCATGTAGCATCTTCTAATCGAAAAGGTCTACTGAAAGTGAATGGTAGCCATGTTTTATGAGGGAATATGAAGACTATTTTTTTTTCCTAGAACACTGAAGTTGTGTGACAGTAAATTAAATGTTTATTAGTTTTTCAGGTAACTGTAATTTTTACTTGATTGTGTTTCTGCTTGGTTCCATACCAGATAAATCTATCCCCTTTTTGAAAAGCATTTTTATCTTCTAGCCCATGGGGCTTAACTAGGGATCTGACTTGACCTCATATGACTTTGTGACTGCAGTAACTTTACAGCACTCTCACTTTTTAAATTAGAATAACGGTGTTTTCTCCACCACCCCTTTTTGAGCAAGGCTGAATGGAAGCTGTTGTATCTGTTGAGTTAATGAGCTCATTGAAAAGGTGACATGCATAGGCTGGAGAGATCAAAATTTACCCTTGGCTAATCATTTATTGATAAATGCATCTCTCAAACATATCTGAACTTAATGAAATTGCGTGATTTTAACATTATATACATTTTTTTAAGTTCAGCAAAAAAGCCAGATGTCTGTTTTGACAGATAGAAAAATATTCAGTTGAACTTTGAAGGTTAAAGCACTGTCCTGAAGTTGATCTGTTCTGCGTCTTGTCACACCATGCTCTTTGCCATGACACAAATGTGAAACCGACTGTCAGCTTTTGGGGAACAAATACCCTGTCAGTCTCTTTCAAAAAATGAATAAGTTACTTTGCAATGTAACATGAGTTTAGAAATACTGAAGGGCAATTTCAGAGACATTTTTATTTGATGTATTTTTGTCTTTAAATAAAGAGATTATTCAGGGGCGGGGGAGGGAATGTGACTACTGGCTGCTATAGTGCTGTGCTGGAAACACTCACTGAAGCCCTATATTAGGCCACAGTAGAAGACAATGTATTTCTATTTTGGTAACTATTGCTTGTGCTTGTATGTGTACAAGCTTGTTTGGAACAAATGTTTCCATTTAGTTACTGTTTTGATATATTTACCTTTCCTTAGTTTCTCTACTTACTGAGGCTTCCTTCCCACCCACTTAACATGATGGCAGAATTACAGTCACAATAGCAACTTCCTAGTCACATATATTTGTCTTCAGAGGAAATGATTTAAATTAAGTGTGATAAATGTTTGTCATATAAAGCTTAGCTTAGTTCACAAAAATTACTATGTCTATGTGCAGCTTTGCTTAAGGTAGCACAGCTGTGTTTGGAGGCCAGGGTGTCCCCAGAAAGTTAGAGGTCACCTACTGCAGCTGGCAGGTGTGGACGTGCTTTTACCAGTATTACACAGCATCCTTACACTAGCATATGGACAGCAGAAAATGTTTAGAAGGTTTTAATTTACAAATGTCCTCTCTCCAGAAGTGCGTTGAGATTACCTGGATTGGCAGAAATTCCCCAATAGACTGGGATGTAGCTGTAGAATAGATTATTTTAAGGCACTTTTATGGGACTTGAGTTCAATTGGCGATAAGTCTCTCGTATCTTTAAACTTTTGTTCAGAATTAAAGTGAATGCTGATCTTTTGTGCTACATACCTTGTGTTCTCATTTACTCTTAATGGCGTTTCTCAAAGAAAAAGCAGTGAAGCTTTGCTATGATTATGTATCATATAGGCTGAACACTCTGCTTTCTGTCTTCCCTGGACAAATTATTTTACAAATTCTGAGTAGTCTGCTTTGATTCACTCAATAAATTGTGCTTGTAAACCTCTGGGATTATTGTATTTCAAGAGGATAATAGGGATGGTGGTGTGTTAATCTAGGACTACTGCATTTAACTTTTCTCTGAACAAACACAGTAGCTCTCATTTTGACTGGCTGTTGCTGCTACTTGCTGTTCTCATGTCTGGGGACCTGCAGCAGTGCACCATCACCACTTCCAAAGAGACTGGGGAAAGGTAAAAGAGTTCTTGCAGAAATGTGGAAAATGCTTGGCTGGCTGTGATCTTGAGTAGAAGTCTAACAAAATACCAAGGTCCAAATGGTCTGATCCATTTGCATAACACTGGTTTTAAAATGTAATACATTTTAAAATCTTTTTTTGGCTTTGAACCAATTCATGTTTTCTGAATAAAATATAACTCTATGCAACACGCCCTCCCCTGTAGTCAGTTTAAGTCCTCAGAAAAAACAGACAACCAGATCAGCTATGTTGATGCCATGCTTTCATGCTTGACATTGGCACTTTTTTGGTATATAATTGTCACTTAGCCTTTCAATCTAACATCTGGCCTGTTTGAAAAATGTGATGGATCAGCTGTGGAATAAAGATTATTATTCGCAGTTTATAAACATTTCAGTTAAAATGATGGTGATGATAATGTGATTTTTAATCTCTGCAAGCACTGAAAGCAGCTGGGAGGGAGTTCTTCGTGAGACTGCTGAACTCTTCTTTCTTCCCCCCTCGCTTTGTGGATGATGTGTTGAGTAGCACTGCTGAGGGAGTGGGTTGGAGTGAATGATTGTGCCACAGGCCACCTGTATATCTCAGCTCCTTATTCTAATTACGTTTTGAAGTGTTGATACACTGAATTTCATAAATTATAAACAATTTATGGATGACAGGGAGAGTGTGTGAGATAATGCATGTACTTTTGAGTGACCTGAGGGAGGGCAGTAAGGATGTTATTTTTGACCAGACTCCAGAAATGTGGACAACTGGGACAACGAGATTTTCTGAGACAGAAATAGAGTGAGGATGACTCATAGGTGAGTGTGTCTGGAATAGAGAATGAAAAGGTTGAATTGGCAGGAAAAAGAAAAGCAGTGAGGTTTACAGAGACTGCAGCTCTAGAGTGAATGTGAAAGGGATTACGAGGAAGTTTAAACTGGAAGGGAGAAGAAATAATATGAGAGCCAGGTATATCGCATTGGCTTGACTAACAGAAGCTATGAAAGAACAATCTGGCCTTTCAAGCACTCGGGTAAAGTACTGCTTACCTTTTGAACTCAGGAAAGCAGGCATTTCTGCCCCACCTCCTCCTCCTCTTTTCCCCTGTGCCCCTGTTATCTTTGCAGATAGTGCACTGGGGTTCCACTCGTCCTTAGTCACTGGCAGGATGTCAGAATTTCCTTAGGAACTTTAATAGTGATTTCGGAGTGTCTTGAAAACAGATATAGCTATTTATGGAAATTTTAAAACATTCTCAGGGCTTGACAGAGGGAAGTTTGTCATTTAATTTACGTGCATTAGCTTCAGGCTGAACAAACTATAAAGTGCTTTAACCTTGCATGTACTCATTTGATACTAAAAGGCTTTCTTGAAGTTAATTTAGACAAGTGTTTAATGCTTGAACTAAGGCCACTTTAAACCTGTAGAAGCATCTGTACAGATTTAATTTATTTAAGATTTGTGTTTGGAATTATGCATTCCATGTTCCAGATACCTTGGTTGAAGCAGCTTGATGGGTGGGTAGAGTATAGTAATCTTCGTTTGAATGGCTGTAGTTTACAGTGATGCTCTTGCTATTTTTGGGTGGAGGCAGATTTCTGTAAGAGTGGCTTAAAAGCACAACATTGCACATGTTCACATTTTGAATGCTGTTTGCATTTTTCATATTCTTTTTATATCATCTTGTATTTTGCAAACCCAAATGCTTTATCTCTTTTAGAGTACGTAGAAAAACTATTTTTAAAACTTCTTTTCCATCTGTTGGTTTCTTGTATTAACAGAGAAGACAGTGAGGAAGGATGAAAGAAATATAGCAATGCAAGCTGGTATTTAATTCAGCTCAATAAATAAGAAATTTCAATTATCTGTACGTAACTACTTCATTCAAAATTCTCTTAAACAAAAGCTTCAGTTTGAAGAATCTAAAATTGTCTAAGCACGTCAGTGCAGTCTTTACTTGCATTAGTGGTTGTTAAAATAAGAGGTGAGACCATCCTACTGGTGATTCTTCCTCCTCCTCTCCTTCTCTGTGGGGAACGTGGAAGCAAAACTGTTCTTAATTCCTCAGAATTTTTCTTCTTTAAAAAAATGTCATTTTAGACAACATTTCATGACAATTTAGACTGAATTAACAGCAAACATGCTGAAAGTTTGCCTCTATGTATTTTCTGGCAGAATTTCAGATCTCTTCAGAACCAGGAGAAAGTCAGTCACTAAACCTTTCTAGCTAAAACTGGCTTCTATTGATTTCTCTGCATCTTAAACCAATATGTGTATGCATACAAGGAGTAAGCTGTACCTGCGCTTTTACTAATTCTGTGTAGTGATGGGCTTAATTAAGTGGACAACTCACTGAAACTGTTGTCAACACTCGGCCACTTCAGCCTTGTTTTAAATTAGAGTTAATGATGGCAAAAAGAATTGCATGCTTTCTGACATACGGTGGTTTATTCAGTGCCCCATCACAGTGCCTCTTATCCTTAATGCTCGTGTGCTGATTCTGCTTCCCCAGTGGTGCTGTTGCTGTTGACTCTCAAGGGACAAGATGCCTTGCAGAGTGATCTAGATAGATCGGAACATTGGGCAGTTGTTAATGGGATGAAATTTAACCAGAACAAGTGCCAGATTCTGCACCTAGGATGGAGCAACGTTGGGCACAAGCATGAACTGGGAGAGGAAAGGCGGGAGAACAGCCCAGCAGAAAGGGATCTGGAGGTGCTGGTTAACAGCAGGCTCAATGTTAGTTAAGCAGTGTGCCCTGGAAGCCAGGAGGGCAAACCACATCCCAGGTTTTATCAAACACAGCAGAACCAGTCAGTCAAAAGAGGTGATTATCCCACTGTATTCAGCATTGGTGTGGCCTCACCTTGAGTACTGTGTGCAGTTCTGGACCCACAACTTAAGAAGGACGTGAAGTTTCTTGGATGCATCCAGAGGAGGGCAACAGAACTGGTGTAGGGGCTGAAAGGCATGTCCTATGAGGAGTGGCTGAGGTCTATGAGTTTGTTTAATTTGGAGAGAAGGAGACTGAGGGGCAACTTAATTGCTTTCTACAGCTTCCTGAGAAGGGGCAGTGGTGAGGGAGGTGTTGATCTCCCTGGGATCCAGTGATAGGGTGGGTGGGAATGATACAAAGCTGCACCAGGGGAGGTTTAGACTGGATATTGGGAAGCATTTCTTTAGAGTAAAATGTTTTCGTGCCTCTCCCTTTTTATTTTGCTTTTTCTTTCTTAAATATTTTTTAAGTATGAAACCTAAAGAAAGGATCAGCAGGATGGATGATCGTGGAGTAGCAATATATAGGTTATGGAGAAGGACCCATTCAGGTCAGGTCACAGTTGGCAGTACAGTACACAGACTGTGGGAGTAGAATGGATCTATGCTTAGGACTCTGTGCTCTCACAGACTTTGGGATAGCACAATATAATTAAAAGTGAGTCTGTGGTCAACCCCTTTCTTTACAATATAGTGTAGCATTTTCTGCATAGAGCATCCTTTTAACAGCGTGTACAAGCTGGGTGAGAGATTAGTGCTCAGTGAAGACGAAGGTTGTGAAACCCCTGCTCTGCCTCTGCCAGTCCTGTTGATGCTTTTCATGTAGTTTGATCCATTCTGTCTGGCCTAAGACAGCTTTTACAGAACTGTTTAGAAAGCATTTACATTGCACAGACTTTGTCTTATGTAATAACTATACCTGAAATAAGACTTCATGTAATACCAACTGTGAAAGGTGCGATTTGTAAACCTAGTTATTTTAGGACACTTGGAAAATCTTCCAGCAGTTTTGTGTGATTCTGTCACCATCTGAATGTAGAATAGATTCCAGTTTAAGTAAAATAAGGCCTCTCTTAAAGATCTTACTGGACTTCTTTCTTTTGATTTGCATTTGGTTATTCACAAGTTGAGCCAAGTTGATGGCCGGTATTAAAATTGATGGGAGGAAGAGAAGGACTAACTTGAGGGTCATGAAATGTGGCTAATTTCAAACCTTGTAATTTAGTTTAAATTGAAACTTGACTGCATTTAAATAGATGGGCTGCAATTTATGTTCTGTCCCAGACATACCAGCCTCCTGCTATTTGTTGTCTCTATTAAAGCCTTTGCGGTGCTTGAGTTTGACACTTTGCACATGTCTGGCATGGTGCGTCACTGCTTTCTTACAAGCCTTTCTTCTCGATGCAGCTATGTGAAGTGTTCTATGTGTGTTCAGTAACTTGGAATTTAGCTTCTGAAAGATTAGTCATCACAGATAAAATTTAGGCCTGTGTATGTTCTGCTTTCTCTGTCACTTTGTGTCGAGTGGCAGTTCCTTGTGAAGGAGAAGGGTACAGGCTATGGATGCAGCAGGGACTGGCCAAGGAGAGGCCAGGGTGATGTGGTGGTGCACCCACAGCTGCCTTCCCAGCACAGAGGGTTTCAGAGGGCCTCTGGAGAACACCAGATTGCACATTGATACTGCAGCAGCAGCAGCAGAGGCTGTTGGAGCCTTGTGAGGTTTTCTTTCTGGATAGTCAGGAATTGTGTGTGGCTTCCCCTTCTCGGATCAAGTCTGGTCTGATCACCCGGTGAGACTACGGAGGCTTGGCAGCTGTGCCAGTGTTTCTGCACAAGTTTTTGTTTGCACAGCTCTGGCTCTTGCAGCCTTAGTGTAGACTGGGGTGTGTCCCTCACAATGGTGTCTTAAAAAGAGCAAGTGCCAATGTGTATTGGTGCTTACCCTCAGTAGAGCTTCAGGCTCACTGGGAAGAAAATGTGAAGGAAGACTCTACCATAGATAATGTTTATGTACAAGAAAGCTGTGGAGCTGTATACCTGTTATGGGGGAAGAAGGGGCTCATCACATAGAAAAAAAGTTTTCTGAAGAGCCAAGAGGCTTAGATTTCAAGTAGTGTTAATTCTTTTTTGAGGGCTACATTCTCCCTGAAGTTTAATCACTTACTTTATAAAGACAAATAGAAGGCACTTTCAAAACAAAGGAAATTCTCTAAATGAAGAAATATTCTATTTGAATTTCTTAATATTAGAAAATGCATTTTCTTGTACTTAAAGTTCTCTCAAGAACATTTGCCTATTGCACTTTGCCAGTTCTTGTTCCTCCCAGTTGATTTTTGGATTAAAAAATGTGTGTTCAGATATATATTAAAAATCAGGATGGTAAATAACTCTGTTGCCTGTTAATATTTGAGTTTGCTAGAATAGTGGAAAATATCTGTGCTGCCTCTGTGCTGTATACTGTATGCTTGTGATATTTTCTAATGGACTTGAAGCTATGGTGAACTTCTAAAATAATTTTGAGTGGCTAGTAATCTTTTCTAAAAGTGCCAAAGCTCATGTGTACCCTGTTGGTACGAATTTATACTGGTATCAGTTTTGTTTTTTCCCATACAGAAATAAGTATACTTTATCTGGGCTTAGCTTGTGAGTTATAATATCCATATTAATTTGGATATTTTTCTTGTAATTTAGTGTTTTAAAGCAGACTTGGACTAAATAACAGGCCTGATTTTATGCAGACTAAAAGCTTGTATGTTCTATTCTCTCTCCCTCT